>NC_053026.1:417188447-417276913 GCF_003073215.2 Triticum urartu | reverse complement strand
CAAGCTTGCACTAGTCACCACACTCATCACAAAAATACATCGGTTGCACCTCTGGAAAGATGACAAAACCCTTAACAAAACATATGTAGAACTCATGGGCATATCATGCACACATTAATCATGGCAAAAATGACAAAAACCTAAATGAAGTAGCAGATCTGACAATTATCTCAAGTAGCCCTCTTCTAACAGCATTTCGGGCATCAAGATGAACTCAAATGAAAATGATGCAATGTAATTAAATGATGTACTCTCTGAGATGAACATTTTGATATGCTATATGCATGAATCGGAGCTACGGATGCAAAGTTACGAGGCCATGAAGAAGGGCACATGGATCTGCGATTTCGGGACTTAGAAGAAAAAACACCTCCTAGGGTTTACTGTTCATGGATCTGGATCGGGCGCGAAATCACTGTTCACCGGCGGCGCGGAAGCCGAGGATGACCGGCCGTCGTTGGGGACGTGGTGGCCGGACCTTGCCGGCGACGACCGGGGCGACGAGGGGCGGAGGCGACGGCGGTGGAGAACGGCAGCGGCGCGGCGAGGTGGCTTCGGGCGCGAGCGGCTTCGGCGGCTTCGGCCCGGAACTGCGGCGGGGAGGGCCCGCGATGGGCCGCGGCGGGCCTGCGGAGGAGGCGGCGAAGTGGTCCCGCGGGGACACGTGGCGCCTTCGGAGTGGCTGCGGGCGGCGGAGCGGACGCGTCCGGTCTGTCCGGACGTGTCCGGCGGCGACGGAGGAGATATTTAGGGTTTCGGGGGAAGAAGGAGATCCGAAAACGGAGGGGTTCTTTAAATAGGCCTAGAGGGAGCTAGGAGAGTCCAAATGAGGTGCGGTTTTCGGCCACGCGATCGTGATCGAACGCTCTAGGTGATGGAGTAGGGTTAGGTGGGTTTTGGGCCAACTTGGAGGGGTGTTGGGCTGCAACACACACGAGACCTTTTCGGTCCCTCGGTTAACCGTTGGAGTATCAAACGAAGTCCAAATGATACGAAACTTGACAGGCGGTCTACCGGTAGTAAACCAAGGCTGCTTGGCAAGTCTCGGTCCAATCTGAAAATGTTTAATCCTCACACACGAAAGAAAGCTATAATTGACCACCGGAGGAGAACGAAGCGCCGGAATGCAAAACGGGCAACGGGGAAAATGCTCGAATGCATGAGATGAACACGTATGCAAATGCAATGCACATGATGACATGATATGAGATGCATGACAACGATAACAACACACGGAGACAAAGACCCGAACCCGAGAAAATAAAATAACTTAACGCCGAAAACGGCAAGAGTTGGAGTACAAATTGGGAAAGTCATATCCAGGGTGTTACAACCTCAGACTGGGTGAAGCCGAAAGCTAGCGTTCTTAAGGGAATATTCGGTCGGTGAAATAAAAGATGATCTTTTTACTCATTTTATGCGCCCACAGATGCCTTTTTTGCGTCTCTTCACGCAGTCTGGACATGCACCTTAGGGCATGCCTCCCAGCGAAAGGAACCCTTAACGGAACTATTCTCTCTGGAAGATGTTTCTTACTAACCATGTAATATAACATAACTAGTTGGGCACTTGTCTGATAAAGCACTGATGACCCCTACGCCTGGTCTCCACGCATACCCCGGTTCTTATATAACCGCTAGGGTATTCGGACACACTCCGGACCGTCAGGTCCCGAGGTTGAAGCGAAAAGGTCGGCAACGACAAACGATCTACAATCCGGCTAGAAGGCATTACACATGTCAATTCAAAATTACACAGTCATTCTGACTGATTGTATTCCTCTTCTATACCATCTAACAGGCTGTCTAATTTACAGTCCTGCTGGGAATACTTCGCGGCCAACTCTACTTGGCCGTATACTAAGCTTACAGGGATCTCCTTCCCGTCAGGCCCCAAGGTCCGACCTCGGCCATGTGGTTTGGGTCAGACTTCGTAAAACGGGTCTTCACCATGGCCCGGGCCTCCCTAGCGCCTTGTCGGCAGGCCGATATCTTCCACAACCGGAAGCACCGCCGAGCTCCCTTCAGCTTCTCCGCAAGCTCTCCAAGATCCTCGGGCACGGAGTGGGCAGGCCATAAGGCTTGGGCAATATCCCGCATCGCCTGCCGAATTCGCTCGTGCAGTTGCAAGAGTTCGGGAAGAAGGTCACCCGTAGAACCGGGCATCTCCTCTGCAGGACGACCTGTGAGCATACCTACATACGTTACTCTATTAGTCGACTTCCTCGCCGAACTCTTTTTTCAAAGTTCGTTCAAGCACTTACTAAAAATGCCGCGTCGAAGCCGCTGATTCTCCTTCGTGGAGTCCGACAGCTGGCCACGAACATCTTTAAGTTCGACATCCAGCTTGGTGTTGGCATCCTGAAGATCATTCTTCTCTCGCCTCACCTTTGTCAACGTACTCTCACCGGCCTTTCGCCGGCGTAAGAGTTGTTGCTTGTCTGGATCGAGTCCGGCGCCATCTGCAATATGATTTGTCAGATTTGCACCCACACCGCACAATACTAATCTTTCGAAGTGTATCTTACCTGAGGGGGTCTCTTTGGGCTCCCCTGCTGCGGCTAGTGCGGCCTCTAGTTGGGCCTTGCACTTTTCCAGCTCCTGGGACAGTACGGTATTCTTCTCTGTAAGAAGCTGCATATTAAATGATCCTTAAATCAGTTGCTCTAACTGCTTCAAGTCTCGGGGGCTACTGGCATATATATATATATATTTAACCAAAATTTTCTTACCCGTATGTCTTTTACATACTGCTCCGAGGCTCTGGCTAAACCATTTTGAGCGGCACGGAGGTATGCATCTCCCGAATTAAAGGCATCTAAAGCCTCTTGGGAGAAACAAGCGTCGCGTAGAATTGTCCGGCGACGCCTGTGGTTCATGGCACTCTCCACTTTAGAATTTGTGGCAGACAGCCTGTCCGCATCCTCTATCGGAGGAGCGTCCGGTGCGCACCTTGTGCTCGCCTCCGCTTCCTGGCCAGACATTGGAGCCTGGCTGGTGGAGGCGCGATTGGCAACCTCTCCGGATGTAGTCCGGCGAGGTCTCTTCGTTCTGAAGATAGCACGAACGTTAATATGCCCTGACAGAAGAACTCCAGGGAAACAGAGGGTGCACTATACCTTTGTGCCGGCATCTCAGTCCGGACTTCATTCCTTTTTGCCCCACGGGGCCCTGCGGCCCCTCGTTGGCTAGCCGCCGCAGGTTCGGCCTCCTGCCTTGGAAATCTCCCCTGCAAAACATGGTTGTCGTCAGAAACACCGGGCTACGTGAGGGTGGAATCTCTTTCAAGGGAATAAGACCCCGGTTTCTGTCACCTAGGAGGCCGGGATTAACCCTGGGTAATCAGCCGTAATGGCTACCAAGGTATTGTCCTTGCTTAGCCGATGGAACACCCCGTCTATAAGCTCCACCGATATGTCCGGAGCCTCTTCGGAGTCCGGATTGAGGGACCATTCTGGGTCCTCGGGCTGTGGAGGGCGGCTGCTTATATCCTTTACCTCCTGTCGAAGTTCCTGCATTGAAATCGTTAGACTACCTATCTAACCATGGGAGTATAAAACAAACGGGAAAGCGCAATTGTTCACTTACCCAACTTGGAGGATCGTACATACTGAATCCGGCCCGCGGGTTGACGCGGAGGAATTCCTCCTTTTCTCCCTTGTACAAAGAGGATAAGATCTTTACTAAGGCGGCGGCTGAGGCCGGCCCTTACGACCGTAACGTGTGGCGTCATCCTCCCCATTGAAATCCCACATGGGGTGGCCTCTATATTGAAGCGGCTGCACCCCCCGCATAATGCATGCGGCCATGACTCCAATCATGGTTAGTCCGGAATGAGCCAACAGTCTTATCCGGCCCATCAGGTAAAGGACGTCTCTGTCGCTTTCTCTCTGAGAGCTCCGCGGACGCCAGCTCAAGCGTTTCTTCAATGGAGCACTGTTGAACTCAGGGAGACCAACCCGGATAGGGTCCGGTAGCGGGACGTCATCTATATAAAACCATTCCGAAGGCCAGTCCTCGGACGCCTTCTTTGGGGTTCCGGATAGGTATCCGGTCCCGGCGATGCGCCATACTTCGGCTCCGCCCACTTGGTATATAGACCCCTCTTGAGAACGGGGCACCAGGCAGAATAACCTCTTCCACAGCGCGAAATGAGCCTCAACGCCTAAAAATAGCTCGCAAAGGGCGACGAAACCCGCAATATGCAATACAGAGGCGGGCGTAAGATTATGCAGCTGGAGGCCGTAGAACTCCAGAAGCCCGCGGAGAAATGGATGAATTGGAAATCCCAGTCCCCTTATTAGATAGGGGATGAGGCACACCCGCTCTCCTTTAGAAGGATTGGGGGTGCTCTCCGCTTGTTTTCCGCCATTGTAGGTGGCGAGACCGGCTCGGACCGGGACCATGTATGCCTGAGGGAGAAATCCCTTGGCCTGAAGCGACACTAACTCGCTATGCGGGATGGTGCAACTCTCCCAGTCCCCGGGTTTGGGACCGGAGGGGCGAGGGGAGGAGCTGCGACGGCTGGTCATGTTGGAATGGACCTTTGCTGGAAGCGCTCTGATGATAACTCGCGGAAAGGAGAAGATGTGGTTTGGACCTAAATCCCCATCCCGTTAAATAGGCGGCTCGTTTATACGGCTAGGGGTGTGGATGTAAAAACACCCCGGCTTTTCGCATTCGTTTGACACGTGGAAGATGGCCATTATTGGGCGTGGGAGCCGAGGAGCACTACATTACAAAAATCGGACATTATTCCTACAGGTACACAAGATTTGGAGAAGAACCCGCCTTGCAATGCCGAACAATCTGCGCGCCGGACTCGTCGTCATTGAAGCCTGGTTCGGGGGCTACTGAGGGAGTCCTGGATTAGGGGGTGTTCGGGTAGCCGGACTATACCTTCAGCCGGACTCCAGGACTATGAAGATACAAGATTGAAGACTTCGTCCCGTGTCCGGATGAGACTTTCCTTGGCGTGGAAGGCAAGCTTGGCGATGCGGATATTCAAGATCTCCTACCATTGTAACCGACTCTATGTAACCCTAACCCTATCTGGTGTCTATATAAACCGGAGGGTTGTAGTCCGTAGGCAATCAACTCCATATACAACAATCATACCATAGGCTAGCTTCTAGGGTCTAGCCTCCTTGATCTCGTGGTAGATCTACTCTTGTACTACCCATATCATCAATATTAATCAAGCAGGACGTAGGGTTTTACCTCCATCAAGAGGGCCCGAACCTGGGTAAAGCATCGTGTTCCCTGCCTCCTGTTACCATCCGGCCTAGACGCACAGTTCGGGACCCCCTACCCGAGATCCGCCGGTTTTGACACCGACAGGGGGAAAGGGGGGAAGAGGGGAAGGAAGGGAGAGAGGGGCCGCGCCCCAAACCCCTTGTCCAATTCGGACTGGGCTTGGGAGGGGCGCGGCCACCTCCTGGTCCTTCCCACTAAGGCCCATTAAGGCCCATTGCTTCTTCCTCGTATTCCCGTAACTCTCCGGTACCTCCGAAAATACCCAAATCACTCGGAACCTTTCCGATGTCCGAATATAGTCGTCCAATATATCGATCTTTACGTCTCGACCATTTCGAGACTCCTCGTCATGTCCCCGATCTCATCCGGGACTCTGAACTCCTTCGGTACATCAAAACTTATAAACTCATAATATAACTATCATCAAAACCTTAAGCGTGCGGACCCTACGGGTTCGAGAACAATGTAGACATGACCGAGACATGTCTCCGGTCAATAACCAATAGCGGAACCTGGATGCTCATATTGGCTCCCACATATTCTACGAAGATCTTTATCGGTCAGACCGCATAACAATATACGGTGTTCCCTTTGTCATCTGTATGTTACTTGCCCGAGATTCGATCGTCGGTATCTTAATACCTAGTTCAATCTTGTTACCGGCAAGTCTCTTTACTCGTTCCGTAATACATCATCTCACAACTAACTCATTAGTTGCAATGCTTGCAAGGCTTATGTGATGTGCATTACCGAGAGGGCCCAGAGATACCTCTCCGACAATCGGAGTGACAAATCCTAATCTCGAAATACGCCAACCCAATATGTACCTTTGGAGACACCTGTAGAGCTCCTTTATAATCACCCAGTTACGTTGTGACGTTTGGTAGCACACAAAGTGTTCCTCCGGCAAACGGGAGTTGCATAATCTCATAGTCATAGGAACATGTATAAGTCATGAAGAAAGCAATAGCAACATACTAAACGATTGGGTGCTAAGCTAATGGAATGGGTCATGTCAATCACATCATTCTTCTAATGATGTGATCCCGTTAATCAAATAACAACTCTTTTGTTCATGGTTAGGAAACATAACCATCTTTGATTAATGAGCTAGTCAAGTAGAGGCATACTAGTGATACTTTGTTTGTCTATGTATTCACACATGTATCATGTTTCCGGTTAATACAATTCTAGCATGAATAATAAACTTTATTATTGCCTCTAGGGCATATTTCCTTCACCTCGTGACCGCCTCTTTTGTTCCTTGGAGCAGGGTCCAAGTCTCCTGGATCACATTCGGTGAGAAAATCACGTTCCCGAAGGTTTTATTCCGTTTGGACTCCATTTGATATTCCGTTTCTTAGAAACACTGAAATAGGCAAAAAAAACAGCAATTCTGGACTGGGCCTCCGGTTAATAGGTTAGTCCCAAAAATAATATAAAAGTGGAAAATAAAGCCCAATATAGTCCAAAACAGTAGATAATATAGCATGGAGCAATAAAAAATTATAGATACATTGGAGACGTATCAGTGCTTCAAGGACATATGCTTTCTTAGCAGCTATGAGGATGATTCTCAAGTTCCGGACCTAGTCCATATAGTTGCTACCATCGTCTTTCAGCTTGGTTTTCTCTAAGAACGCGTTGAAATTGAGGACAACATTAGCGTGGGCCATTTGATCTACAAGACATATTGTAAAGATTTTAGACTAAGTTCATGATAATTAAGTTCATCTAATCAAATTATTTAATAAACTCCCACTCAGATAGATATCCCTCTAGTCATCTAAGTGATACATGATCCGATTCAACTAGGTCGTGTCCGATAATCACGTGAGACGGACTAGTCATCATCGGTGAACATCTTCATGTTGATCGTATCTTCCATACGACTCATGTTCGACCTTTCGGTCTTTCGTGTTCTGAGGCCATGTCTGTACATGCTAGGCTCGTCAAGTCAACCTAAGTGTTTTGCGTGTGTAAATCTGGCTTACACCCATTGTATGCGAACGTTAGAACCTATCACACCCGATCATCACGTGGTGCTTCGGAACAACGGACCTTGACAACGGTGCACAGTTAGGGGGAACACTTTCTTGAAATTATTGCGAGGGATCATCTTATTTATGCTACCGTCGTTCTAAGCAAATAAGATGTAAAACATGATAAACATCACATGCAATCAAATAGTGACATGATATGGCCAATATCATTTTGCTCCTTTTGATCTCCATCTTCGGGGCGCCATGATCATCGTCGTCACCGGCATGACACCATGATCTCCATCATCATGATCTCCATCATCGTGTCTTCATGAAGTTGTCTCGTCAACTATTACTTCTACTACTATGGCTAACGGTTAGCGATAAAGTAAAGTAATTACATGAAGTATAAGTTGACACGCAGGTCATAAATAAAATAAGACAACTCCTATGGCTCCTGCCGGTTGTCATACTCATCGACATGCAAGTCATGATTCCTATTACAAGAATATGATCAATCTCATACATCACATCCTTTTAGCCATATCACATCACACGGCATATGCTGCAAAAACAAGTTAGACGTCCTCTAATTGTTGTTGCAAGTTTTTACGTGGCTGCTATAGGTTTCTAGCAAGAACGTTTCTTACCTACGCCAAAACCACAACGTGATATGCCAATTTCTATTTACACTTCATAAGAACCCTTTTCATCGAATCTGATCCGAATAAAGTGGGAGAGACAGACACCCGCTAGCCACCTTATGCAACTAGTGCATGTCAGTCGGTGGAACCAGTCTCACGTAAGCGTACGTGTAAGGTCGGTCCGGGCCGCTTCATCCCACGATGCCGCCGAATCAAGATAAGACTAGTAACGGCAAGTAAATTGACAAAATCGATGCCCACAACAACTTGTGTTCTAATCGTGCATAGAAACTACGCATAGACCTAGCTCATGATGCCACTGTTGGGGATCGTAGCAAAAATTTAAAATTTTCTACGCATCACCAAGATCAATCTATGGAGTCATCTAGCAACGAGGGGAGAGGAGTGCATCTACATATAGATCGCGAGCGGAAGCGTTCAAGAGAACGGGGTCGATGGAGTCGTACTCGTCGTGATCCAAATCACCGAAGATCCTAGCGCCGAACGGACGGCACCTCCGCGTTCAACACACGTACGGAGCGAGGACGTCTCCCGCGCCTTGATCCAGCAAGGAGTGTTGGGGAACATAGCATAAATTCAAAATTTTCCTACGTGTCACCAAGATCTATCTATGGAGTCATCTAGCAACGAGGGAGGAGTGGATCTACATACCCTTGTAGATCACGCGCGGAAGCGTTCATGAGAACGGGGTTGATGGAGTCGTACTCGTCGTGATCCAAATCACCGATGATCCTAGCGCCGAACGGACGGCACCTCCGCGTTCAACACACGTACGGAGCAGCGACGTCTCCTCCTTCTTGATCCAGCAAGGGGAGGAGAGGTTGATGGAGATCCAGCAGCACGACGGCGTGGTGGTGGAAGTAGCGGGATTCCAACAGGGCTTCGCCAAGCGCTGCGGGAGGAGGGAGATGTGTCATGGGAGGGAGAGGGGGGGCGCCAGGGCTTAGGTATGGTTTCCCTCCCTTCCCCCCACTATATATAGGGCCAAGGGAGAGGGGGGCGCAGCCTTGGCCCTTCCTCCAAGAAAGGGTGCGGCCAGGGAGGAGTCCCTCCTCCCCAAGGCACCTAGGAGGTGCCTTCCCCCTTTAGGACTCTTCCTTTCCCTTCTCTCTTGGCGCATGGGCCTCTAGGGGCTGGTGCCCTTGGCCCATACAGGCCAAGGCGCACCCCCTACAGCCCATGTGGCCCCCCGGGGCAGGTGGCCCCACCCGGTGGACCCCCGGGACCCTTCCGGTGGTCCCGGTACAATATCGGTGACCCCGAAACTTGTCCCGATGGCCGAAATAACACTTCCTATATATAATTCTTTACCTTCGGACCATTCTGGAACTCCTCGTGACGTCCGGGATCTCATCCGGGACTCCGAACAACTTTCGGATTACCGCATACTAATATCTCTATAACCCTAGCGTCACCGAACCTTAAGTGTGTAGACCCTACGGGTTTGGGAGACATGCAGACATGACCGAGATGACTCTCCGGTCAATAACCAACAGCGGGATCTGGATACCCATGTTGGCTCCCACATGTTCCACGATGATCTCATCGGATGAACCACGATGTCAAGGACTTAATCAATCCCGTATACAATTCCCTTTGTCTAGCGGTACGATACTTGCCCGAGATTCGATCGTCGGTATCCCGATACCTTGTTCAATCTCGTTACCGGCAAGTCTCTTTACTCGTTTCGTAACACATCATCCCGTGATCAACTCCTTGATCACATTGTGCACATTATGATGATGTCCTACCGAGTGGGCCCAGAGATACCTCTCCGTTTACACGGAGTGACAAATCCCAGTCTCGATTCGTGCCAACCCAACAGACACTTTTGGAGATACCTGTAGTGTACCTTTATAGCCACCCAATTACGTTGTGATGTTTGGCACACCCAAAGCACTCCTACGATATCCGGGAGTTGCACAATCTCATGGTCTAAGGAAATGATACTTGACATTAGAAAAGCTTTAGCATACGAACTACATGATCTTGTGCTAGGCTTAGGATTGGGTCTTTGTCCATCACATCATTCTCCTAATGATGTGATCCCGTTATCAATGACATCCAATGTCCATGGTCAGGAAACCGAAACCATCTATTGATCAACGAGCTAGTCAACTAGAGGCTTACTAGGGACATGGTGTTGTCTATGTATCCACACATGTATCTGAGTTTCCTATCAATACAATTCTAGCATGGATAATAAACGATTATCATGAACAAGGAAATATAATAATAACTAATTTATTATTGCCTCTAGGGCATATTTCCAACAGTCTCCCACTTGCACTAGAGTCAATAATCCAGTTCACATCGATATGTGATTAACACTCAAGGTCACATCCCCATGTGACTAACACCCAAAGAGTTTACTAGAGTCAATAATCTAGTTCACATTACCATGTGATTAACACTCGATGAGTTCTGGGTTTGATCATGTTATGCTTGTGAGAGATGTTATAGTCAACGGGTCTGAATCTTTCAGATCCGTATGTACTTCGCAAATCTCTATGTCATCTTGTAGATGCAGCTACTACGCTATATTTGGAGCCATTTCAAATAACTGTTCTACTTGGAGCTATTCTAAATTGTTGCTCCATTATACGTATCCGGTATCTCTACTCAGAGCTATCCGGATAGGTGTTAAGCTTGCATCGACGTAACTCTTTACGTCGAACTCTTTATCACCTCCATAACCGAGAAACATATCCTTATTCCTCTAAGGATAATTTAGACCGCTATCTGGTGATCTACTCCTAGATTACCTTTGTACCCTCTTGCCAGATATGTGGCAAGGCACACTTCAGGTGCGGTACTCGGCATGGCATACCGTATAGAGCCTATGACAAAAGCATAGGGGACGACATTCGTCCTTTCTCTTTCTTCTGCCGTGGTCGAGCTTTAAGTCTTAACTTCATACCTTACAACTCAGGCAAGTACTCCTTCTTTGACTGATCCATCTTGAACCCCTTCAAGATCATGTCAAGGTATGTGCTCATTTGAAAGTACCATTAAGCGTTTTGATCTATCCTTATAGATCTTGATGCTCAATGTTCAAGTAGCTTAATCCAGGTTTTTCATTGAAAAACACTTTCCAAATAACCCTATATGCTTTCCAGAAATTCTACATCATTTCTGATCAACAATATGTCAACATATATTTATTAGAAATTCTATAGTGCTCCCACTCACTTCTTTGGAATACAAGTTTCTCATAAACTTTGTATACACCCAAAACTTTGATCATCTTATCAAAGCATACATTCCAACTCCGAGATGCTTACTCCAGTCCTTAGAAGGATTGCTGGAGCTTTGCATACTTATTAGCATCTTTCAGGATTGACAAAACCTTCCGGTTGTATCACATACAACCTTTCCTCAAGAAAATCGTCGAGGAAACAATGTTTTGACATCCTATCTACAAGATTTCATAAATAATGTAGTAATCGCTAATATAATTCCAACAGACTCTTAGCATCGCTACGAGTGAGAAAGTCTCACCGTAGTCAACTCCTTGAACTTGTCGAGAAAACATCTTAACGACAAGTCGAGCTTTCTTAATGGTGACATTTACCATCATTGTCCGTCTTCCTTTTAAAATCCATCTGTACTCAACAGCCTCACGACCATCGAGCTGTTCTGTCAAAGTCTACACTTTGTTTCCATATATGGATCCTCTCTCGGATTATATGGCCTCGGGCCATTTTGGAATCCAGGCCCACCATCGCTTCTCCATAGCTCGTAGGTTCATTGTTGTCTAGCAACATGACTTCAAAGACAGGATAACGTACCACTCTGAAGTAGTACGTATCCTTGTCATCCTACGAGGTTTGGTAGTGACTTGATCTGAAGTTTCATGATCACTATCATAAGCTTCCACTTCAATTGGTGTAGGTGCCACAGGAACAACTTCCTGTGCCCTGCCACACACTAGTTGAAGAGACGGTTCATCAAGTCTCCACCATCCTCCCACTCAATTCTTTCGAAAGAAACTTTTCCTCGAGAAAGGACCCGATTCTAGAAACAATCCCTTATTGCTTTCGAATCTGAGACAGGAGGTATACCCAACTGTCTTGGGTGTCCTATGAAGATGCATTTATCCGCTTTAGGGTTCGAGCTTATCAGCCTGAAACTTTTCCACATAAGCATCGCAGCCCCAAACTTTTAAGAAATGACAGCTTAGGTTTCTCTAAACCATAGTTCATACGGTGTCATCTCATCGGAATTACGTGGTGCCCTATTTAAAGTGAATGTGGTTGTCTCTAATGCCTAACCCATAAACTATCGTGGTAATTCGATAAGAGACATCATGGTATGCATCATATCCAATAGGGTGCAGTTATGATGTTCGGACACACCATCACACTATGGTGTTCCAGGCTGTATTGGTTGTGAAACAATTTCCACAATGTCTTAATTCTGTGCCAAACTCGTAATTCAGATATTCATCTCTATGATCATATCATAGATATTTTATCCTCTTGTCACGACGATCTTTCAACTTCACCCTGAAATTACTTGAACCTTTCAATAATTCAGACTCGTGATTCATCAAGTAAATATACTCAACATCTACTCAAATCATCTGTGAAGTAAGAACATAACGATATCCACTACACGCCTCAGCACTCATTGGACTGCGCACATCAAGATGTATTACTTCCAACAAGTTGCTTTCTTGTTCCATTTTACTGAAAATGAGGCTTTCGGTCATCTTGCCCATGTGGTATGATTTGCATGTCTCAAGTGATTCAAAATCAAGTGAGTACAAACGATCCATTTGTATAGAGTTTCTTCATGCATATACACCAATAGACATGGTTCGCATGTCTCAAACTTTTCAAAAACGAGTGAGTCCAAAGATCCATCAAAATGGAGCTTCTTCATGCGTTTTATACCGATATGACTTAAGTGGCAGTGCCACAAGTAGGTGGTACTATCATTACTATCTTATATCTTTTGGCATGAACATGTGTATCACTACGATCAAGATTCAATAAACCATTCATTTTAGGTGTAAGACCATTGAAGGTATTATTCAAATAAACAGAGTAACCATTATTCTCCTTAAATGAATAACCGTATTGCGATAGACGTAATCCAATCATGTCTATGCTCAACGCAAACACCAAATAACAATTATTTAGGTTTTAATACCAATCTCGATGGTAGAGGGAGCGTACGATATTTGATCAACCTTGGAAATACTTCCAACACATATCGTCATCTCTCCTTTTAGCTAGTCTCCGTTTATTCCGTAGCTTTTATTTCGAGTTACTAACACTTAGCAACCGAACCGGTATCTAATACCCTGGTGCTACTAGGAGTACTAGTAAAGTACACATCAACACAATGTATATCCAATATACTTCTATCGACCTTGCCAGCCTTCTAATCTACCAAGTATCTAGGGTAATTCTGCTCCAGTGGCTGTTCCCCTTATTACAGAAGCACTTAGTCTCGGGTTTGGGTTCAACCTTGGGTCTCTTCACTAGAGCAGCAGCTGATTTGTCGTTTCATGAAGTATCCCTTCTTGCCCTTGCCCTTCTTGAAACTAGTGGTTTCACCAACCACCAACAATTGATGCTCCTTCTTGATTTCTACTTTTGTGGTGTCAAACATCGCGAATATCTCAAGGATCATCATATATGTCCCTGATATATTATAGTTCATCACGAAGCTCTAGCAGCTTGGTGGTAATGACTTCGGAGAAACATCACTATCTCATCTGGAAGATCAACTCCCACTCGATTCAAATGATTGTTGTACTCAGACAATCTGAGCACAAGCTCAACAATTGAGCTTTTCTCCCTTAGTTTGCAGGCTAAGAAAATCATCGGAGGTCTTATACCTCTTGACGTGGGCACGAGCCTGAAATCCCAATTTCAGCCCTCGAAACATCTCACATGTTTCGCGACGTTTCAAAACGTCTTCGGTGCCTCAACTCTAAACCGTTTAACTGAACTATCACGTAGTTATCAAAATGTGTATGTCAGATATTCGCAACATCCACAGACAACGTTCGAGGTTCAGCACAGTGAGCGGTGCATTAAGGACATAAGCCTTCTATGAAGCAATGAGGACAATCCTCAGTTTACGGACCTAGTCCGCATAATCAACTTTCAACTAAATTTTCTCTAGGAACATAACTAAACAGTAGAACTGAAGCGCGAGCTACGACATAATTTGCGAAGACCTTTTGACTATGTTCAGGATAATTAAGTTCATCTTATGAACTCCCACTCAGATAGACATCCCTCTAGTCATCTAAGTGATTACATGATCCGAGTCAACTAGGCCGTGTCCGATCATCACGTGAGACGGACTAGTCAACATCGGTGAACATCTTCATGTTGATCGTATCTACCATACGACTCATGCTCGACCTTTCGGTCTCTTGTGTTCCGAGGCCATGTCTGTACATGCTAGGCTCGTCAAGTCAACCTAAGTGTTTTGCATGTGTTCCGAGGCCATGTCTGTACATGCTAGGCTCGTCAACACCCGTTGTATTCGAACGTAAGAATCTATCACACCCGATCATCACGTGGTGCTTCGAAACGACGAACTTTCGCAACGGTGCACAGTTAGGGGGAACACCTTCTTGAAATTTTAGTGAGGGATCATCTTATTTACTACCGTTGTTCTAAGCAAATAAGATGTATAAACATGATAAACATCACATGCAATCAAATAGTGACATGATATGGCCAATATCATATTGCTCCTTTTGATCTTCATCTTCGGGGCTCCATGATCATCATCGTCACCGGCATGACACCATGATCTCCATCATCGTGTCTCCATGAAGTTGCCTCGCCAACTATTACTTCTACTACTACAGCTAACGGTTAGCAATAAAGTAAAGTAATTACATGACATTTATGTTGACACGCAGGTCATAAATAAATTAAGACAACTCCTATGGCTCCTGCCGGTTGTCATACTCATCGACATGCAAGTCGTGATTCCTATTACAAGAACATGATCATCTCATACATCACATATATCATTCATCACATCCTTTGGCCATATCACATCACATAGCATACCCTGCAAAAACAAGTTAGACGTCCTCTAATTGTTGTTTGCAATTACGTGGCTGCTATGGGTTTCTAGCAAGAACGTTTCTTACCTACGCAAAGACCACAACGTGATATGCCAATTGCTATTTACCCTTCATAAGGACCCTTTTCATCGAATCCGATCCGACTAAAGTGGGAGAGACAGACACCCGCCAGCCACCTTATGCAACTAGTGCATGTCAGTCGGTGGAACCGGTCTCACGTAAGCGTACGTGTAAGGTTGGTCCGGGCCGCTTCATCCCACAATGTTGCCGAATCAAGATTGGACTAGTAACGATAAGCATATTGAACAAAATCAACGCCCACAACTACTTTGTGTTCTACTCGTGCATAGAAACTACGCATAGACCTAGCTCATGATGCCACTGTTGGGGAACGTAGCATAAATTCAAAATTTTCCTACGTGTCACCAAGATCTATCTATGGAGTCATCTAGCAACGAGGGAGGAGTGAATCTACATACCCTTGTAGATCGCGCACGGAAGCGTTCATGAGAACGGGGTTGACGGAGTCATACTCGTCGTGATCCAAATCACCGATGATCCTAGCGCTGAACGGACGGCACCTCCGCGTTCAACACACGTATGGAGCAGCGACGTCTCCTCCTTCTTGATCCAGCAAGGGGGAGGAGAGGTTGATGGAGATCCAGCAGCACGACGGCGTGGTGGTGGAAGTAGCGGGATTCCAACAGGGCTTCGCCAAGCGCTGCGGGAGGAGGGAGATGTGTCATGGGAGGGAGAGGGGGGGCGCCAGGGCTTAGGTATGGTTTCCCTCCCTTCCCCCACTATATATAGGGCCAAGGGAGAGGGGGGCGCAGCCTTGGCCCTTCCTCCAAGGAAGGGTGCGGCCAGGGAGGAGTCCCTCCTCCCCAAGGCACCTAGGAGGTGCCTTCCCCCTTTAGGACTCTTCCTTTCCCTTCCCTCTTGGCGCATGGGCCTCTAGGGGCTGGTGCCCTTGGCCCATACAGGCCAAGGCACACCCCCTACAGCCCATGTGCCCCCCCGGGGCAGGTGGCCCCACCCGGTGGACCCCCAGGACCCTTCCGGTGGTCCCGGTACAATACCGGTGACCCCGAAACTTGTCCCGATGGCCGAAATAGCACTTCCTATATATAATTCTTTACCTCCAGACCATTCCGGAACTCCTCGTGACGTCCGGGATCTCATCCGGGACTCCGAAAAACTTTCGGGTCACCGCATACTAATATCTCTATAACCCTAGCGTCACCGAACCTTAAGTGTGTAGACCCTACGGGTTCGGGAGACATGCAGACATGACCGAGATGACTCTCCGGTCAATAACCTGGATACCCATGTTGGCTCCCACATGTTCCACGATGATCTCATCGGATGAACCACGATGTCAAGGACTTAATCAATCCCGTATACAATTCCCTTTGTCTAGCGGTACGATACTTGCCCGAGATTCGATCGTCGGTATCCCGATACCTTGTTCAATCTCGTTACCGGCAAGTCTCTTTACTCGTTTCATAACACATCATCCCGTGATCAACTCCTTGATCACATTGTGCACATTATGATGATGTCCTACCGAGTGGGCCCAGAGATACCTCTCCGTTTACACAGAGTGACAAATCCCAGTCTCGATTCGTGCCAACCCAACAGACACTTTCGGAGATACCTGTAGTGTACCTTTATAGCCACCCAGTTACGTTGTGACATTTGGCACACCCAAAGCACTCCTACGGTATCCGGGAGTTGCACAATCTCATGGTCTAAGGAAATGATACTTGACATTAGAAAAGCTTTAGCATACGAACTACATGATCTTGTGCTTGGCTTAGGATTGGGTCTTTGTCCATCACATCATTCTCCTAATGATGTGATCCCGTTATCAATGACATCCAATGTCCATGGTCAGGAAACTGTAACCATCTATTGATCAACGAGCTAGTCAACTAGAGGCTTACTAGGGACATGGTGTTGTCTATGTATCCACACATGTATCTGAGTTTCCTATCAATACAATTCTAGCATGGATAATAAACGATTATCATGAACAAGGAAATATAATAATAACTAATTTATTATTGCCTCTAGGGCATATTTCCAACAAGGAGGAGGGAGAGGTTGAGGAAGAGGGCTCCAATAGCAGCACGATGGCGTGGTGGTGGTGGAGCTGTAGTACTCCGGCAGGGCTTCGCCAAGTTCTTGCGGAGGAGGAGAGGTGTTGGGGAGGGGAGGGGCTGCGCCTTGGATGGTGTGTGCAGCCCTCCCCTTGCCCCTCTATATATAGAGGAAGGAGGAAGGGGGCCGGCCCCCTCTAGATGAGATCTAGAGGGAGGGCGATGACCAAGGGGAGGGGGCTTGCCCCCCAAGCAAGGGGGGCGCCCCCCTTAGGGTTTCCACCCAACCCTAGGCGCATGGGCCCAAGGGGGGATGTGCCTAGCCCATGTAGGGCTGGTTCCCTTTCCTCTACAGCCCATTAGGCCCTCTGAGTGAGGTGGCCCCTCCCGGTGGACCCCCGGAACCCCTCTGGTGGCCCCGATACAATACTGATATGCCCCTGAACCTTTCTGGTGACCGTATGACAACTTCCTACATATAAATCTTCACCTTCGGACCATTCCGGAACTCCTCGTGACGTCCAGGATCTCATTCGGGACTCCGAACAACATTCGGTAATCACATACAAGTCTTCCTAATAACCCTAGCGTCATCGAACCTTAAGTGTGTAGACCCTACGGGTTCGGGAACCATGCAGACATGACTGAGACAACTCTCCGGCCAATAACCAACAGCGGGATCTGGATACCCATGTTGACTCCCACATGTTCCACGATGATCTCATCGGATGAACCACAATGTCGAGGATTCAAGCAATTCCGTATACAATTCCCTTTGTCAATCGGTACGTTACTTGACCGAGATTCGATCGTCGGTATCCCAATACCTCGTTCAATCTTGTTACCGGCAAGTCACTTTACTCGTGCCGTAATGCATGATCCTATGACCAACTACTTAGTCACACTGAGCTCATTATGATGATGCATTACTGAGTGGGCCCAGAGATACCTCTCCGTCATATGGAGTGACAAATCCCAGTCTCGATTCATGCCAACCCAACAGACACTTTCGGAGATACCTGTAGTGCACCTTTATAATCACCCAGTTACGTTGTGACGTTTGGTACACCCAAAGCACTCCTACGGTATCCGGGAGTTGCATAATCTCATGGTTTAACGAAATGATAATTGACATTCAGAAAAGCTCTAGCAGACGAACTACACGATCTTGTGCTATGCTTAGGATTGGGTCTTGTCCATTACATCATTCTCCTGATGATGTGATCCCGTTATCAATGACATCCAATGTCCATGGTTAGGAAACCGTAACCATCTATTGATCAACGAGCTAGTCAACTAGAGGCTCACTAGGGACATGTTGTGGTCTATGTATTC
This sequence comes from Triticum urartu, assembly GCF_003073215.2. Taxonomy (NCBI): domain Eukaryota; kingdom Viridiplantae; phylum Streptophyta; class Magnoliopsida; order Poales; family Poaceae; genus Triticum; species Triticum urartu. The sequence goes on along the minus strand of NC_053026.1, from coordinate 417,258,508 downwards.
ACACATGTATTACGATTTCCGGATAACACAATTATAGCATGAACAATAGACAATTGTCATGAACAAGGAAATATAATAATAATCATTTTATTATTGCCTCTAGGGCATATTTCCAACACCCTCCCCAGGCGATTTTGCCGCGCCGGCGTTGAAAAAAGGCCCAGTCGCGTCCCCAGAAGCCCGTTTTTCGCCGGCTCGGGCGAAACTGGTGCTGGCGGACCCAGGCCGAACCCGGCTTCCTGGGGGGCACCGGCACAAGCGAAAAGGGCGCGTGGGTCCGTCATGTACTCTTCCTTCCTTCGTCTCTTCCCGCCGTTTCTTCCCGTGTTTTCCCCACTTCCCTCCCGTACTCTTCCTTCCTCCCGCCAGTCTCCCTCCCAGCCGATCGCTATGCCACCGAAGAAGTACGTTGCCCCCCGCGCGGCGGCAACCGCGACCGCCTCCGTCGCCCAGCCGAAGCAAAGGAAGCCGAGGGCGCCGCCGATCAAGCCACCGGGCATGTCAAAGACCGAGTGGAGGGCGGAAGTTCAGCGGCGGGAGGCTGTCACCGCCGACCGGTGGAACAGGGCCATCGCCAAGAAGGCCCACGACAACACGGCGCGCGCGGCTACGGCTGCCTCGGCGGACCAAATCGAGGCCAAGGCGGCTCGCGCGGGGATGATGAATCCACCTGGAAGCCACGCCCAGTACGCGCCCTGGGGTCAGCAAGGCGTCGGCTCTCCGCAACCATGGGGATCGCCCTCGCCGGGCTACGCCGACGGGGACACGCACGGTGGGTTCAACCCAAATGTCACCTTCCCCCATGGATACCCGACCCAGTGCACGCCCTCTCCTGCCTTCGCCGGCGTGCAGTACCCTCCATACAACTACTCATCGCCCGTCTACGCTTCCTCCCCGACGCCCCCGCTACGCCGTGGCCCGCTGCCCTTCTCGCACCTCGGCGACACCGACGAGACCGAGGCCGACATGGACGACATCATCGCGACAGGTTCGGTCGCGGCCACCGCATCTCCCGGGTTCGTCACCCAGGACGAGGTGGTGGATCTTAGCGGTGGCATGGACGGCGAGCTCGGTTACGCTTACGGCAAGGACGAGCAGGAGGAGCAGGACGACGAGGAGGAGGAGGACTCGATGCCTGCGACGGCGAAGGGGCGCAAGAAGAAGCGGGCGGCCAGGACAGGCGAGCCGTGCATCAAGTGGGCGTCCAAGGAGGAGGAATGCCTCGCCGAAGCATGGAAAGTCGTCTGCCTCGACCCGACGACCGGCACGAACCAGAGCATTGACACGTACTGGGACCGCATCAAGGCCGAGTTCGACGAGCGCAAGCTCGTCGACCCCTACTTCAAAGGCGTTTACATGCAACGCGGCTCCAAGGCGATGGCGAACCATTGGGGCCGTATCCAGGGGGCATGCAACAAATGGCATGGGGTCGTCGAGGAGGTCGCGGCTCGCCCGGAGAGCGGCGCCAGCGTCGAGGATCAGGTATGCCACGCCGGCCTCCCGCCTCTCTTCGCCGTGTACGCGCGCCAACTGTTTGTCCCTCCGCGCAGTTGCTGCGCATGTTCACCCTGTACCGGCAGAGCAACAGCGACGCCGAATTCAAGTACCTCCACGTCTACAAGCGCATTGACAAGTGCGAGAAGTGGGCGGAAGTCCGGCGCACCCTCGACAAGGCCAAGGAGACCTACAAGCCGGACGCGCCGACTCCTGGCGCATCAGAAGGGCGGCCGGACGGCAACAAAGTTGCCAAGAAGGGGAAATACGCCGACACGGCCACCGCTCGAGTCCAGGAGTCCATCGAGCACTGCCTCACCGACGCGCAGGCCCGGGCCGTCCTTCTGAAGAGAAGACCGAGGCACGGTAGTCGGCGTTGATGTCGAGCAGCGCCGTCAAGCTCGACCTGCTCCGGACGAACGTCGCCGCGAAGAAGAGAAACACCGACCTGGCTTTCCTGCTGGGCGGGGCGGACATGCTCCAGAGCACCGACGAGGCGGTCAAGGCATGGTACTTGGCGGAGCGCGGCCTCATCCTGAACCAGCTTCCCTCGACAAGGCCGCCGACGCCGACGCACACGCCGACGCCGACGCAAAGCCCGTGTGACGACGCCTCCACGACGCCCAGCACCACCGAAGCCGCGCCGACACCGCCCAGCGCAGAGGCTGCTCCGACACCGCCAAGCCCGCGCACGCCAACTCCGCCGACGCCTGGGGCAGAGCCCGCCGAGTGATGCGCATGCAAACTTCTGCCGCTCTATTTTTTGTACGCCGAACTGTGGCTTGCGATCGCCCAACTTGTGGCGTCTTTTGTGAGCGGGAACGACCAAGTTCGAATTTTTCGCGTACTGGGGCGGCGCCTGGGGGCGTGACTGGGAGCTAGGTTGCCCCCAGGGGCCGAACTAGCGCCGGTTCGCCCCCAGACCGTCCTTTTTTAGCATCATGGAGGGCCGAACGGCTGGAGATGCTCTTAGGTCCACGCAAACGTACCACTTAAACCTAACGCTTGCCCCGGCTTGAGCCGATCTATGAGCTCAGCTAGGACCATCGAGATCCTCTCCCCTGACAAGGCAGCGGACGACACTAACGGCTTCAGATATGGCGTCAAAGCCTAACAATGACACTTAGCTCCTCACCAAAGATGGCGTCGAAGCCTAATGTTTATGCACTTTTAGGCGGGCTTACAAACTAAAAAAATTAGGCGATGATGGAGCAAGAAGCCGCCTTATTCTAACCTACGTTGCACGGATACTTGGATATGTATCGGATACGTGATACGGGGATACACCCAATACGCCAATTTTCTGAAAACATGGATACGGGGATACATTTATATATAGATATTACATATATTAATTATTAAAAATGTTGAAAACAAAATAGAGCTTCTATGTCAAAGCATGCCTTAATAGGATTATTCTTTTTGTTTCCTTGCACTTGATCCACTTTCATTAATTGGCGATGGGATTTTTTTAGGTTTGTTGTTCCAATCAGTGCATAGACTCTCTTTTGCTCACCTTTCAAATTAACAAGAATATTGACAGTCATGTTTTGGCATGAACTCGGGCCCATGTTAGGTATCTTCAAAAGGTGTGTCTTTACTATTAAAGGGATTTCACGTCGAACGAGGAGTTTCAGGTATCCAAAAAGTATCACAGAAGTATCCTAGAAGTATCAAACATTATTTTCTTTTTTAAAATCAAAAAAATCAAGAGATACTTACAGGATATGTATCAGGCCGTATTAGGGCAGTATCCGAGTATCGGGACAGTATCCGGCTGGATACGCGCGTTTTCTAAAGTATCCGCGCAACGTAGATTGCAACAGGAAGCACTGATAATGCATGATGATCGGTAGGGGTAGCGCAGGGTCAAGTTTTATGACTCGAGGCGAGGAGATCTGAAGAAGATGAAGGTAACAACACGAATGTTGAAGCAGCGATGGATGAAGATTGAGGAGGCAATAAGAAAGATGAGCTTTGGGGGTCCATCAACGGTAGTTCTTACTAGTGTGACCTGGGGTGTGTTTAACCCCCGTGTAATCAATATTTTATACCATTGTCTATAGTTTTCTTTTGCCTAAAATCTAAAAAGTGGCCGCCCACTAACTAAACGAACCGGGCGGCTGACTTGTGGCCGTCTGATCTCGCTCGAATTGTCGTGCGCGTGGGCCAGGTGCCAGATGGTCGGGACGCTCACACGACTAACTGAGGCGAAATAGTAGACCACTTCCGTCCGCACCCATCGCTATCCACTCGCCTCCCCACCTCCCTCGCATTTGTCGCCGCCTCCGCCGGTCCGCCCCAACTTGTGCCGGCCGCCACTGTCGACCCACCTCGCCTCGGCCGACGCGGCCCACCACGGTTGCGGCATCTCGCCTGCCACGCCTCCACGCCGCCGTCTCCCGTCCGCCGCCTCACCTTTTCTTCTGCATCTAGCCGTCGGTCCTCCGCGAACAGCCCTTCCCTCGCCTCCTTGCTAATTAGTCCGTGCGAGAGCGAAGAAGGTGTCCCCCCTATCCACGAATTTTAGCAAGCACTCAATCTACAAGCTCACCCGTACAGCCGGTGCTCCGTACTTCTACATCCTTTCATGGTACATGTCTGCCTTCTATGGAATTTAGTGAGAAAAAAATTGAGCCCATCCATGGAGCTATGTAATTTGAAGTGGGATGCGGCCCTGAGTTTTGTTTTTCCTCTGATGTTCGAGGAACTGAAGAAATTTCAGTGAGAAGGAAGCATGTGCGCGTGTGTGGTCGCTGCTATGTTCCCATTCGAGTTGTGTGTATGCGCTGCTGCGTCCAGATCCATCCTCAATGGAGGTTTGCTGCCGGGTATGACTTCAACGCTGAGGCTAATTGACTTTGATGGGATCAGGGGTTTCCCTGATTAGTTGGTCCCTTGAGTACCAATGGCTTCCTGCGCTTGTTGAATTATGAGATGTGTTTGGTTGGGTTGAATCAAAGGAATTTCTAGTTCTTGTAAGTAAGAATTACTGAAGACTACTTGGTATAGTTACTAGTTCCTCTTGGTTTTGGTTGGTGCTCATTACATCTAGTTGAATCAATGAAAATAATTGAAGTTCTAAAGATTTTTTGTCACTAATGGTATGAATTTAGGATCCTGCTTTTCAAAACTCCATGGATTTGTAGTTGATGCAACTTGATCCATCTATTTCTTGTTTAGACTGCATTTATCATTACGATACCGCTCGTTGGAACTGCTACTCAGTAGAGCTCAATTTTGTCCGTTTCCTCTCTTTTCTAATCGAAAGATATGCAAGTTAGAATAGTGTGCACACTTGTTATATATAGTTGCACAGAGAGGAATTACAAGCTTCACAGAAAGCAGTACATAGTTGCACACCTAAGCATACATAGTAGCACATTGACTGCCAAGTAGTTGGTCAGGGCAGCCGCCGAAGTGGCACATCCTACTCGTAGGGGTAGTTTGTGAGCAGGTGTCCACAACACGCCTACAGCGGTGGTCAAGGTCTGACTGCTAGATCCATTGTGGCTGGGTTAGTAGGTCACCAGGGGAGTCCTTGGTCGTGGAGTCGGAGTAGCACCTCCACTACCTCCTCCAATTCCTTTTTTCCGGTGATGGAGCTGGACCGTTATGGTCGTTAGGAAGCCACGCAAAGTCGCACAACCATGCTTTCGTAGTTGCACATCGACAACCAGACAATTGGTCAGGGCAGCCGCCGAAGTCGCACATCCTACTGGTAGGGGTAGTTGGTGAGCGGGTGTCGACAGCATGCCTACAGCGGCGGTCAAGGTCTGACTGCCAGATCGATTGTGGCAGGGTTAGTAGGTCGCCAGGTAGTCCTTGGTCGTGGAGTCGGAGTAGCACCTCCACTACCTCCTCCAATCCCTTTTTTTCTCAGTGATGGAGCTGGACCGCTGTGGTCGTTAGGAAGCCACGCAAAATCGCACAACCATGCTTTCGTAGTTGCACATCGACAACCAGCCGCCAAAGTCGCACATCCTATTGGTAGGGGTAGTTGGTGAGCAGGTGTCTACAACACGCCTGCAGAGGTGGTCAAGGTCTGACTACAAGATCCATTGTGGCTGGGTTAGTAGGTCGCCAAGGGAGTCCTTGGTCGTGGAGTCAGAGTAGCACCTCCACTACCTCCTCCAATCCCTTTTTTTCTCGGTGATTTTTTACTCCACATACAGTCAGCCAAGTGTATTAATTTTCATACATAGTTGCAGAAGGACTAAATAAGCATTGGCATGCTCAACTTTCTCAGTTGCTCAACGTTGCCATCTTCAAGTTTTTTAGAATTGTCCCAAGAGTATGTAACGACTTGGCATCCTCAGGCTTTCTAGTTGCAGAATAATATCTAATTAGTTGGCAACCTCAGTAATTCTAGTTGCACAACAATATACAACTAGTTGACATCCTCAGCTTCTCTAGTTGCACAAGAACTCAGATTAGTCCCATCTTAAAAAAAATTGAGGATTGCCCAAGAGTATGTAACGACATGGCATCCTCAGGCTTTCTAGTTGCAGAATAGTATCTAATTAGTTGGCAACCTCGGTAATTCTAGTTGCACAACAATATACAACTAGTTGACATCCTCAGCTTCTCTAGTTGCACAAGAATTCAGATTAGTCCCATCTAAAAAAATTGAGGATTGCCCAACAGTATCTAACGACTTGGCACCCTCATGTTCTCTAGTTGCAGAAGAGTATCTATTTAGTTGGCACCCTCTGCAATTCTCATTGGACAACATTATCCAAGTAGTTGACATCTTCAGCCTCTCTAGTTGCACAAGAATTCAGATTAATCCCATCTTAAATTTTTTGAGGATTGCCCAATAGTATCTAATGACTTGGCACCCTCAGGCTTTCTAGTTGCAGAAGAGTATCTATTTAGTTGGCATCCTCTGCAATTTTAGTTGGACAACATTATCCAAGTAGTAGTTGACATCTTCAACCTCTCTAGTTGCACAAGAATATCTCATTAGTTGGCATCATCAGCATTTCTAGTCACACAAGAATATCTGATTAGTTGGCATCATCAGCATTTCTAGTCGCACCAGAATATCTCATTAGTTGTCATCACCGGCATTTCTAGTTGCAGAACAAACAGGATATCAAATTGCCATCCTCAACTTTTTAATCTAGTTTTCCAGAGAACAAATATTTGTATGTAATGATAATTAATCACCTCTACCTTTTCTAGAGAACAAACAGGATAGTCACAAGTTATTTTTTCTGTATTCTCAAAATGTGTTACAAACAAGATGTTTTGCAATGCAGAACCCTAAGTAGTTGCACACTAGTTTCACAATGTATTTGACACACCTTTTTTTTACTTCTTTTAACTTACTAATTTTCACAATCCGTTTACAATATTTTCTGGCACTTCTTTTGCACAGAGTGGTTATGTATGTAGCACAGTTTGCAGTAAATAAGTTGCACAGATACAAAACAGGAGATTTGTTCAGTGTTTTTCTCACAAATTTGTTGTTCTAATGATGTGCAGGTTTATTTGTCAAGGACCTGACGTAGATTCTGCACATAATTCAATGCTACAATTCTTATACACTGCTATTTGGACGAAGAAAGAAGATTCAGATGGCAGAAAATAGTTTTCATCTTTTTTTGTTTTTTCTTTAGTATATTGAACATATTTTCCCTACTGCATTTTCTATGTGACAAGACTATGTACGCTTGATGTTACTATGTCTTGTGCTTTATTAGTCTGCTTTGTTTTTGTTGCACAGATTGCAGCAAAAGTTGGCATGGATCCATGTGTGGTTGCACAAATATCATTTCTTTTGCACAAACACTACATGAAGTTTTATTGTTCTATCTGCAACTACACATTGTGTTTATTTGCACATATCCAGGCAAAAGTTGGCTTACATTCATGTTTAGTTACACAAATAGATGGTTTTTTTTGCACAGGCACTACATCCTGTCTATTTTTGCATATGCAACTACTCCTTTTTTTATATGCACACATCCAGGCAAAAGTTGGCTTGGATTCATGTTTAGTTGCACAAATAGATGGTTTTTTTGCACAGGCACTTCACCCTGTCTATTTTTGCATAATGGTAGGTTTATTTGCACGCATCCAGGCAAAAGTTGGCTTGGATCCATGTTTAGTTGCACAGGAAAGTGTTCTATTGTGCAGAGATCATATTCAACTCTATTTGCTGCTTCATGTTCCTTCTTCCTTCAACTATGGAGAAGACCGGAAAAGATTTGTGGCAGATCCAGAGGGAAAGGGAAGGGGAAAGTGAAGAAGGATGATCTGGAGGCTAGAGGAAAGTTACCTGATGCTGCTACCTGCTATGGCTTTGTACTCCCTCTTCTTAGAATTGAAGCTTTTCTGGCCAATTTCTTCACCTAGTTTTGCTCTGCCATGGCAGCTCTGTAGGGTTTGGATCTAGGCCTGGGATACACTTCTTTCATGGAGAATCAAAAGGGCGACCCGTGGGGGGAGGAAGTGTGGGCGAGCTGTGCGTGGGAGGCGTGGGGATGTGGTTATCACGTGACAGCGATGGGGGAGATTTTCTGTTTGTTGGGAGCGTGGGCAGTCGGGTAGGAAGGAACTTTCCTTCCTAGGACCAAGGGGGACATGAAGTTGCCTTTTATGGCTGGCCGCTCCATCGCGCTAGTGGGCAGCCGGCCGCCCACTAGACGCTCCCTTTCTTTTGCTGTTAGCTATTATGCAACACCGGTCTGCGAGGCCTTTTCACTAGGACTTGTTCGTTTGCATCAAGATGTTGTTTTTTGTTATGTTAGCCCTTTGATACTGGAACCCGATCCTTATTTGGGACTGTATGAAAAAAATACTCCTCCTCGTGAACTTGTGTCTGTCGCCCGAGGTCATGTCTCCATGTTCTTCTGCGCCCTCTATCGTGGACATGCCATTGTCGCCTTCTTCTCCCCAGGGGTGGCATCGTTCGCATGGGTCAACTATAAAGCAGATGACAACTCACATGAGTTGACTTGATGAGCCGAGCTCAAATGCCGGCTTAAGCCAATGTAAGAAAAATGCTTTCCCCCCGCTTTATATTATAAAGCAACGAACCAATGTCGGCTTAAGCCAATGTCAGCCAAGCCAAGTACAAAGTCAATGACAGGTGGGCCCCCAGATCATATTTGCAGTCAACCAGCTCATTGCATGATTACTTTTTTTTAATTTACTCCCACAATCCAGATTATGAGTTCTACAGTTGTAGTTTTTTCGTCACAATAACCCTATGTGTCGTTGCAATTTCCATAATCCTTTTCAGATCAATAATCATGATCGCAAGTGTTAGATGTGCCACAACTCCTCCAAGATTCCAAACTCGCCAACCAACCAACTACATCACGCTGTCTTCTGAATGTTTTGCTAGTTTGTTAGGCTGGTCGTAATGGTAGTATCATAACTAGTATCATGCATGCCAACTAGGCAATTTTGATGATGTGTCATATCATTAAATGAAGAAAGAGATGGTGGAGTATCTTATTATGATACCGTATCATAATAAATGCTATGCTACTTTGTGCCATGCATGACAATAAATAAAATACTACATGATACTAATATATGATACTATGCATTAGGAAGGTAGTATCATACACTAGTATCATATGCATGGTATTATTATATGATACTCCCCATTACAACCAGCCTTACGGATGTCACTTGAGATATGGCAATCATGCTTTAATGGCTCGTCTAGCAATTACATAATGATTTGGTCCATGATAAGGAGATCCCACCTGTGTACACAAATCAATTGGTGATGCCTGGAAGTAAAGCACCAAGGAGATTCTCAAGGGTAAGATGCTATGAGGCTTGGAGGCCGTCCACGCCAAACCCCCTACATCTACGCCGCCCTCTTGGTGGCCGACACCACCGGTGGCAAAGGTGGCCCTTTCGGTGAATGAGTCATTCTTCAATGGTACGACAGCAACGGGCATGATTCTTAGGGATCACGACGGCACAATCATTTTTGCAGCTTAGCGGTATATATTTTTCAACTGTAATGACTCTTTGGAGGTGGAGTATAGCACTGGCTGACCAACATATCTCTCTACCGGTCATCATTCAGTCTGATTCTGCAAAGGCATTGACAACTTCATTTTTCTGATGTCCTCTTTCGCTCTGCATATGGTCATTGAGTGGCAGAAATAAAGGCAACAATGGAGGATAGGGAGTTTATTCTCGGAAACTTTGTCGTGAACAAAATGATGTGGCAGATTGTTTGGCTAAGTAAGTTGCTTGGAATGTCCCACGGCTGTGTGATTAGGCCAAGGACCCTCTTGTATCGAGAAACTTTTGCCTTTTGACTGTAACACCATAATTATGAAATAAACTCCTTTTTACCCCGAAAAGAAAAACTAATGACGCTGGCTTTGATCGGACCACGTCCAATAAAGTCGTCACGCTTGAAACTTCACGTGCCGAACGCATTAGACCGAGACAGGTGTCTAGTCTGCTAAGAACGCAGGTTGGTATTTTGCCAGGATGAGTATATACTGCTCGTGCATCGCATGTCTCGGGCTGGGACTCATCGACGAATGAATGTGATAAAGTTGATTTACCCTGTGCTGGGACCGCTCGATCGATCGATCAGGTCCCGCGTTTCTTGACCCTGTGCATCGTCGATCGCTCTGTCCCATACTCCCATCCCAATGGCAGTCGATCGACCCGGAACGATCCACGGACACAGATCAGGTGACATGCATTTTTGCATGTTATCGTATGCCTTGCGGCCTGAATTTAAATTTAAACATTGTAAAAAATCTGAAAAAAATCATGTATGTTCACAGCACATATTAAGATAATCCCTCAAAAATTCAGATCAAAATTCGAAACATACATCGAGAAACGAAAAAGAGAAATCTATCATGAATAATTGCGAATGGTTCTCTGTATACTATTCACATCTGAATTTCTCTTTTTTGCTTCTCGATGTATGTTTCGAATTTTGATCTGAATTTTTGTGGAGTTATCTTAATATGTGTTGTGAACATGTATGATTTTTTTTCAGATTTTTTTCGTAATATTTAAATTTAAATTCGGGCCGCAAGGCACACGGTGATATGCAAAGGTGCATGTCACCTGATCTCTGTCCACAATCCACGTGCACATGGTTCACCAACCCCGCAGTACAAAGTGATCCATCTACTCTCTTCGTTTTAAATTACTCATCGCAGAAATGGATGTATCTAAAACTAAAATGCATCTAAGTACATCCATACCTACGATCAGTAATTACTAAAAAAGGATTTCCTCCCGCTTTGTATTCCAAAGCACCAACACTGATTACAGAGCAAACGCTGGGGCGAGTAGCACAACAAGCCAAAGAAAAAAGAAAAAGAAATAATGCCAACACCGGCAGCTCGACAGACGCGAATGACCTACAACCGTTGCGCACTCCGAAATCTACCCACCACGTTCCTAGGCTTCGATCCTCCGTGTACCAAGCAACACCTCCGGTAAGGAAACGACGCCGACGACACTGCTGCCCGGACGTATCCTAGGGTTTCCCCCGACACACGGAGGGTAGAGGGGAATGAAGACCACCGACACCCTCCAGGTAGGAATGGTGGCACCCGCAGGCGTCACCGCACCGGAGCTGGAAAATCCGGTAAGGATTTCTCCCAATTCCAAAGCCCACCGCCCAACCTCACCGCCCAACCGGATCGAAGCCAACCAACCAGCTCGCCGCCCACCGCCCACCAGCATGCGCCACCGCGGTCGCAACGCCACCCACGCCGCCTCACTGAGATCGCCACCACGAGGCAAGAGAACAAGGAGGAGGCATTGGACGATGGTAGCAGCAGCGCCGTAGCCGCGCGGGGGGGAACCACCTCCTCCGCCGACGTGCAGGAGGCTTGAACCTCCGGCACCGTCGCGGTCGCTGTCCGGACGCAGCAGCAGGGCATAACAGGCCACCCCTGGCCCGGCCAGGCCCGAATCAAGCCCGCTAAGCCCCGCCGGCCACGCTACAACAGGGCAGCGCCAGCACCCCAACGCCCATCGCCGCTCCCCCGCCTCCTGGGAGCCACGCCGTCGGCCCGCCCAGACCCTGATGGGGCCCGAAGGGCCCATATCTGGGCCGAGCGGCGCCGCCTGGCCGTGCCACCCCGTCGCCAACGGCGACGCCGCCGTCCAGCCGATCCCCCGCGCCGCGCCAGGAAGCCCCGCCGCCACGCCGGACCGCCGCCGCCTAAGGAACACCCTCGGCGCCCCCGCCCCGCGCCGGAGAGCAATCGAGAGGGGAATGGCCGGGGGCCGCCGCCACCAGCGTCGCCCGGGCCAAGCCCGGCGGCGAACGCCGGCGACGGCGGCGGGGAGGGGGGAAAGAGGGGGAGCTGGCGGAGGAGGAGCCGGGGCACGGCCGGTCGCCCGCGGGGGCGACGCGGTCGCGAGAGCCCGAGGGGGAGAAAGGTTACCACGACTAGTAATCCAAAACGGAGGGAGTAGCTAGCCAGTTCAGTGGCGCGTCCGCACGCATGCACGTACGGCGAAGGCGAAGGAACGGTTGATACATACGTTACATATTTGATTATTTTATTTTATTTTTTGAGGAATGGTTGGTACATACATACGTTTGAGTCGTCCGTCTCATGGTCCGTGTTCCTTTTTTAAGTAGGTCGACCGATGTGCCCAAACAAGGACGAGCACATTTCTTGACATATTCGCCTCGCTATTTCGTCGAACACGTAGCAGGTACGAAGTTTGCAGCGAGGAACGACGCTGGAGCACGAGCGTCGTCTTCACGTGGTCACCGCTGCTGCAGCCCTACTGCTCGCCCAGCTCCCGCCCTGTAGCTACTGCCACGCCACACCCTGCTGCACGGAATTCCGAGCTCAAGCTAACCTACAAGAGCACCGCCGCTGCTCCAAGCCGAGCGCAAGGCGCCACCCCGCCCCGCGGCCTCCACCGCAGCCCCGAGCTCGCGGCGAGCATGGTGGCTGGCCACGGTGAGCATGACGCGGCTAGGCAAGGCCGCGCGAGCACGGACGCCCCACGCCGGTGCACAGGCGCGAGAGGAGCACGAGCCCGCCACGGCGGAGCACGGGCGCCGAACAAGGACGAGCCTGCCTATCCTCTGCCGCTGTTGTGCAAGCATGGGAGCGGCACGGCCAGGTGCGGCGCGGGGGGCTACCGGTCCAACAGAGGCGACCGGGTGTGGGTGAGGCGGAGGCGAGGCCTGGCGCGGCGGAGCGAGCGCGGCGGTGGAGCAGATGCTACTCCGGCGCATGGAGATGGAGAGCGACGAGGACGGCGAGGAGAGCAACGACGCCGGCTCTGACCCGTTCATGCGGTGCGGGGACAGTGACCAGGGGCGGCGAGGTTCAAGGGCCAGCGAATAAAATAAGTACGAGAGAGAGGTGGGTGGGTGACAGGTGAGCTAGGCCCGGACACAGACGAACAAGGCAGGCGTAGAAAACGTTCACTTTGTGTCCGTTTCCGATTCAAATGTGAGCAAAATACGAGATGGAAATAGGTCCAAAAGGACACAAAATAAAAATGAATCTATGCATTGGGCCGACGATTTTGCCCGTTTTGACTCAAACGAACAGGCGCGCGGAGGATTAGGTCGGCCCTGTTGGAGTTTGCTCTAACGCAATCAATCAAAGCTAACCCAATATCCTCGGTCATCTTCCAACGGGTTAGATTACGCCCGTCCCCTCCTGCTCCTCGTTTACATGGTGATGGTGGCGTGGGTGTACCTTGTCCTCGTGCGGCTGCGTGCGTGGCTAACCATTCGTGGCTGGGTCGGGCATGATCGGTCGGTGTCACGCTGTCGCTGATCGGCACCAAACCTAGGAGAAAACCGTTCATTCTCCGGGGCTGCCGGTCACTTCCGATTCAGGGGGAGGCGTCTTTGATTCAAAACTGCACCTGCCACCGGCGGACCAATAAATGTGGCGACCGAAAGCGCTAGGCTGGATGAATGTGGGAGGAAAACCGAATGCTTTCGACGGCTACAAATGTCGATGCCCGATTTGCCCGGAGGAGTTTTCACATGTGTGTTTTTTCCCCTGCAAAGCCCACATGATTCTTCTGATGCCGTATCATGTCAATTCAGGTTTGAAAAGTAGACGGAGCAGTTTTGAAGCTCATTACCTGGCTAGGCATTCGTTACTATATTTCTCTTAGTAGGCCGCCATGTTTGACTGGGCAATCGCCATGATATTGTAGGACGTGTTTAGTAGCCTGCATTAGGGGCATGTACAACGCCTGGCTCTTAGCACGACTGCACGAGCGCTAGTATCAGATTCGTGGTTGATTGGGAAGTTATCATCGGAATCCCCGCGTTATGTGTAGCATCGATGCCAGAATCCCCGCGTTATGTGTAGCATCGATGCCAGACCGGGCGCCGGGCGCTTCCTTGTTTTTTCTTCCGACATGAAGCGACCAGGTAGTTCAATTTAGCCAATGTAATTAGCACATGTCGTTGTAAGATAGGGCGCTTAAGCACTTTTCTAATCATGTATTTTTTTACGGGGGTATTCTTTTTACTGTTAGCGTCTTCACAAGTGCCTATCATTGTAGATGCCCTTAGGTCCAACCAGCCCGGTGCCATGCAGTTTTGGCTCATTTGTTGCCTGTTTTGCACCTAAATTTTGGTCTGCCCGATGTTTAAAGCACCTTTAAGCCTGGCTCGGTAGGAACACTTGAATCGGTCATTTTTCCATAATCAGGCCCGGGTGATGGAACTCGAGGCACGTGGGTGTTGGAGGCTGCACGCGTGGAGTCACACTCGATACGTCGCGTTGTTTTCAGAAGCGCCGCCATAACTACCCTCACCCTTCTCTGACCGCTCTCTCTCCCTTCTCTCTACTCTCACACAGGCCGCGGCGAGTGCAAGATCTGGACAGCGAACATCGGTGGCGAGCATCCAAGCGAAGAACTGGACATCGATCACCGGCTTCACCACTTCACGAGCAGGCGCTCGGCAATGGCGGTAAGCCCTCTGTCCCGATGGAATCAATTTATACCATGTCCGCATTTGATTTACGCATCGCGCACTAGGCATCCAGTCTACCTTCCGGGCTCGATTTGGCACTCGATTTAGGCATATTCGACTAGGGATTTGAGCACTTTCAATGGGATTGAGTACAATTTTCACTAGGGGGAGGGGGTACATCGAGCTTACAACCATTCAAACCCATCCCAAGAAGCACTACATCCTAGCCGCGACGAGCCTGGAGGCACTTGGGGCGCCGGTAGCCTTGAGGCTTGTAATCGTCCACCTTCATGGGCAGTGTACAGTCACCTAGCTCCGGCGCCCTGACCACTATCTTCATCGCTCCGCCATTGTGGGCATCCTCGGACTCAACCGCAACATCCACCATCTCCTCCTCCTCGTCCACCAGAATGATGGTGGTCTGCGCCACCACAACGACCGATTGGTCATGAGGAGCCCTGACAAGTCTGTACTTGGCCCATCTGGCTCTCTGACTTGGATCGTCCAGTTCGGCCTCATCCATAGCCCATTGCAGTATTTTCACTGACATAGCGCATTTGGCTACGTCAGGATACAACCTCTTAAACTTTGTCTTCGTCGCCTTTAACAGCACCAACGTCTGCCTCTTTATGCATCTCGTCAATACTCTTCAACTAAGGGCACACCATGGTGTTTGCGAACTTGGTGCGGTAACCGAGCGAGCATCATCTATGCTTCCTAATTTTTAAGTCTCGCAATTCATTGAGGTCTTCAGTTTAGAACTTGGTCATTTGATTTTGAGCGGGTTAATAATTTCTCAAGGAGCTCTTCTATTTAATTATTTTAATTCACCATATTCCCTAATTTTAAAGATCTTTTATTCGATTGAGATATTCAATTTTTGAATTTGGATTACGATTTTGATCACGCTGACAATTTTTCAAATCAATCAACACCAACCGACTCGAAAAACATATCAACGCCGTGCACCCTCTTACCACCTAAAAAAAGAAGCGTCACCATGTGATGATACTATAGAACTAATATAGTACATGTAGTCATCAACGTAGAAATTTACACACAAAAATATGAGTTGATTAGTGCATAACATAGAATCATACCATAAAAGGCCCACCAATTATCGCATTATAAATACTAGCAATATGCCCGTGCGTTGCAACGGATCCAAAATAGATTTATACATATTCACAAATTTGAAGGAAACCTGTCTAGTTTTGATATACATATATCACTAAAAATATATCATGTTTCACTCAAAATATATTATTTGTGCTATTTTGATGAGGTAAGAGAGGAATGTGGTTGGTTTGAAGATACTAAGGGGTTTTCAATAAATTGGAGCAGAGAGTTGCAAAAAGGGCACAACTCACCTCACAGTCGTTAGATGAAGATCTAATGGTCAAAAATGACGGATAACAGACACACCATAATCACCAACTGAGTCGTTTATAGGAGTAGAGAAACATAAAACACACTCCATCATCTCCCCATCCGTCAAACTTAAATATTCCACCAGTTCCAAAATACAAGGGGTATTAATTCTTGAAAAGTTAATTTTTTTAACTTTGACCAAGTTTAGAGCCAAAAATGTCGACACCCACAATATTAAGCCAAAAGATATGAAAATTCATTTCATTATGAATCTAATAAAACCAATTTGTTATTAAAAATTTTGCTATATTTCTTCATAAATTTGATCAAACTTGAAGAGGTTGAATTTTTCAAAAAAATAATACACCTTATATTTTAAAACAAAATGAGTTTTTTTTCCAGAATTTCAACAACACCAACGACGCAACAAAGTGCACCCAACTCTTCTAGTATGTATGAATCACGCTGACCATTGCCGAGAGGCGGAACTCGGTAAAGTGGACATCGGAAATACGGACGACGCTAGCACCTAATAACATGGGCGTCAGGTAGCAACAAGGAGGCGCGAGTGGCGGCGTGGAAAGGGGCGATCCAAGCATCCGAAAACGGCTGAAAACATCCGAATGCCGTACGAAATCGCAAACCCAAGGACCCGAGACTAGAAAATGTAGCCTGGCAGTGGAGACTGGAGACTAGGAAATCACAGTGGAACTGGAGGCCCGACGAACCGGTGGTTGGTGACGGCATGTAGATGGCTGATTTTCACGAGATTCCTACCCCGTGCACATAAACAAGCATGCCATTGCCACCAACATTTACAGAAGAGTATCGCGCCTTACAAACATATCAAAAACGGAGACGGATGGAGCCAGAAGTGCCCTTTTTGCATCAACGGCTAGCTCCATTCCTTTGATGCTAATTTAGTTAGCCAGTGGCGGTACTTCCGAGGCGGCGTCTGGCAGTTTCTTCTTGAAGTTCAGCTGAGCTTGCTTCCTGGGCTTCGCAGGGTCTAAGAAAAACCAGCCAGAGAGGTCATTTTAGCTGATGGGCAATGTATGGGTGCCAGTGGCATACACAGGGATGTAAGAGCATCTACAACAGCCGCGCAACGCGCCGCGCGCTAAAAGTCGCAATACAGCGCCGGGTTAGTCAGCTTTTGCGCGTAGCGGTGCGCTGACTTCAGCGGCCGCCGCAAATTAAAGCACGCCCACGCCGCTTCAGCAGGCGCGCTATATTTCAGTTTTTTCTACTACATATTTGGTTTCGTAGATAGTTCTCCTACTACATATTTGGTTTCGTAGATAGTTCTCCTACTACTACTCGTCCGACTCGGACTCTGTCTCAGTGATGTCCTCCTCCGACGTCGGAGCGTAGGCGTCAAGGAACCGCTCGTCGTCGGAGTTCCAGGAGGACGCATCTCCTAGCGCTTGGTTGTATTTAGCGACCGCCTTCCGCGTTCGCTTGTCCTCGCGATAGTCGGCTCGCTCCTCTCTCCTCTTCGCCCTCCTCGCCCTCCTCTGGGCGAAGAACTGTTTCTCGTTGGTGTCTTCCAGGAAGCGATGACTCCACAACGTCATGGCTTGCTCGTCCATCTCGGCCAGCCTGAGACGATGCTCCCGTCTCCGATGCTTGCGATGATCCTCGTCAGTGAGAAGCCGCGGGAAAGGCGCCAACTCCTGTGCGCGCTCCCGCGTCGTCACGTCAATGAAGTTCATGTCCTGACGGGACCGCAGGAGGCGCCACGCCGCAGCGTCGTACGCGCGGGCGCCCTCCTGGGCGGTGTCGAAAGTTCCGAGACGGAGCCGCATGCCGCCGCCCGACCGAATCTCGGCGGTGTAGGTGCCGGACGGACGCACGCGGACGCCGCAGTAGCCCGTACCTCCCCGGCGCTGAGGCGGCATCGTGGCGCGGTGGTGGCGTGTCGGCGGCAGAGCGCGGTAGGGGGCGATGGAGAGACGGAGAGAGCGGCAAAGAGCGATGAAGAGAGCGGCGGAGGCGCTGCAATTTGTAGCGCGCGAGCGGCCGCCTTTTCCCGCACGCAATCATTTCCCGCGCGCGCTAGTTTCGCGCCACCGCTGGAGTGCGCGTAAACGTCCCGCGTGCGCTATAAAGCCAATTTACCGCGCGCGCGTGTTTTTTGACGCGGCTGTTGGAGATGCTCTAAGCAATTGCAGAGTATTCCTACACTAACCTGGTTTGGTTTGCTTTTGTTTCTCCATCCTCTTGTGCCTTTTGTGGGTTGGTAGCTGAAATTGCAGGGATCAGGCAGCAGTCACAACAAGGATATTGAAAGAAAAAAATGCGGTAGAACAACGAACTGCAAACTATGTGACGAAAACCAGCATCCACATGTGTGTCAAACGAGAAGCTATAACAATATTCCTAGCTGCAAGTCTATGCTGCATATTATGCAGATGCATTTGATCCCACTTCATTAGCGCCTTCTGGTTGATAAATTACCAAACATGTGATGTCCCAAGATCGGAGTTTCAGTTGCCTTCCAGGGTTTTCGGGTTTCGTTGTGTGATTTGTTTCGTCTGTTGCATTCATCTTTGCATCGTGTGCATTGCATCATGTCATCACGCTATCATGTTATTTTTTTTCTTAACTCAACTAAATAAATTGCATGGATCTTCGGTCCATTTAAAATTGAAGGAACTCACATAGTGATTTCTCTATGTAACATATCCTCCCAATATTATTAGGGAGCTATAATCAATATTCCATTCTTATGAAATCAACCAAACACAATTACATCTTTCCCATGCCATCAAATCCCCCTTCAAGTTGAAACCCTATCACTAGCTTCTTTCTTTCAAATTCAACCATTCATTGTAGGTGACATTTTTCTATCACATAAAAAATGTTCACCTTTTCTCTATAAATCATACCCCATGCATACCACCTCCATGTCAAATTTCAGCTCATTTGGGTTTGGTTTGGTTGAGTTCAAAAATGGCTCAATTTTGAATTAAATTCAAACTTGAATTATTTTTCTATCTCTAAAAATTGCAAAACCATTTTATTCTATTTGTGCAAAGTTCCAGCGCTCCAAGAATATTTTATTTTCTGAAATATTCTACCTCTAGCCCCTCTTTCTTTTCTCCAGATATTTCTGTCGGAGGGAATTAAGAAAAGAAAGATGGGTTAAGAGAGAAAGAGTCCAGCAGAAGCCCCCTCGATCTAGCCCATTTTGTCTATCCTTCCCTGCAGCTGGGCCGGCCTCCCAGGCCCACCAAAGCCCCTCTCCTAACCCTAGCGCACCCCTAGCCCGTTCGATCCCATCTCCCTCGTCTCCCCTTGCGCCGCCAGGGTCCCGCGCAGCCCGACTCCTTCCTCCCTCGACACCTCTCCCCTTCCTTCGTTCCTCTCGCCCGTGACCCATCTCCGCCTGATCTCCACCTCTTCTCTTGCTTCTCCTCGCAGAGCCCCCATCGCCAGCTCCTCCCTCGAACGTCGACGAGCCTGCTCCGCCGCCTCCTCACCTCCCATGCCGCTACTGTGCCGTCCAGCGACCGCCACTGCCGGAGCTGCTCCTTCTGCCGCGCGCCACCCAGAGCCGCCGAGCCTCGTCCTCGACCAGCCAGTGCCTCCACCGTCGCTGCCCCGCGCCGGCGTGCGCCACCAGAGCTTCAGGACCACTTCCCCGCGAGCACCACCAACCTCCGCCGCCGCTCAAGTCCGAGGACCCCGCCTCCGCGCGTCTCCTTCCTCGCGCCCGACCAGCGAGGCCCCGCATCCGCGCCGACCTCCTTTCCTCTGCTTCGTTCGCGGCTCCAGCCGCCCCTTCACGCGCCCCGGTGCTACAGCTGACGCCTCTGCTCGTCATGGCCGCCGGCCATGGAGTCCTCCGTGCTGGCCCTGGTGTGTTCGTGGAGCCACTGTACCATGGCCAAGTCCCGCGGCCGTCGCCCCTGCATCGCGCCAAGTCCCTGTGTCGTGCCCCTGTTGTTGTTGACGCTAAGTCCAATGGTTACCGAACAGGGAATATGCCGTGTACCAGGTCAACGAAATCGCCAAGTTCGTCTTTTGATGTCTCCGAAATCGCCAAGTACCACGATGTCAAGTACCTCTACGCACGGATAACGCCAAGTACATGGATACGCCGAGCTTCTCTCCGAATGTGTGTACGACTACCGTAGCGCCGAAGACCTTGGATGCTCGAACGAGTACTGAACGAAACGCCAAGTACCACTATCACCGAGTACGACTACTTCCACGATGATACGAGAACAACTACCGTCGACCCTCGAAGCCTCCGTGGACGTCAAGTCCCTCGCCGTGATCCCGAACATCTACGGAAAATTGTGCAACTAAGAACGTGAACGACTACCGCCGCCAAGATCACGAGTACCTCTACCGTCGCCATGTACCCCTACTTCCACTATCGAACGTCCCGAGAACGTCTACTTCCCCTACACCGCATCGAACTTGAACCCCTCTGATAACGCACGCTTCGAAGGTATAACCATCAAGACGACGCCCATGGATGAATGCTTGCGATGTATGAGTTGCAACCTATGTTTGCACCGTGTCCGAGTTGTCACTTGCTCGGTCCTCCTCGTTGCCATGCCGTCCATCCGTGGGAACCCGGAATCCGGGATCACCCCACCATCTTTTGCATGCTCCCATCACTTTTCCTTTTGCACCGGTATTTCCATGAGCTACCGGAACCGTTATCGTTGCCGTGGCACTCCCTTTTTTCCACCACGGTGACAAATGCTTCTTAATGCTCTTGTCAATTTTTAATAAAAATTGCATAAATTTGAACATGTCATCCGCATCATGTTAATAACATTTAAAATGTTTAAAATTGTTGTTTGCACTAAATTGCTAATGCATATGGGGTTTTACCGGAATTGTTGTTTGATGTTTCGGCCCCATTTAAATTGCTTAGATTGTGTAGTTTTCTTATGCTTCACCCTCTTCCCATGTTTAAACAACATTTAATATTGTTGAGTACCTAACCGAGAGAGAACTAAATAATTAATGTGGTGTTTCGTCAATATGCATCCCGATGCATATTGAGCTCCACTTAAATTGTAGTATTGTTTGTTGCACTTTGCCATGCCATATATCTTTAAACCGGACATGCATCATACTTGTTTGCGCATCATGCCATGTTCATGTGATGGTTCTTTATTATGTTGTTTGCTCCTTTCCGGTGTTGCTTCTTCGGGTTAGTTCCGATAACGTCGCGTTTGTGAGGATCCGTTCGACTACGTCCGTTTGTCTTCTTCATGGACTCGTTCTTCTTCCTTGCGGGTTCTCAGGCAAGATGACCATACCCTCGAAATCACTTCTATCTTCGCTTGCTAGATGCTCGCTCTTTTGCTATGCCTATGCCGCGATACCTACCACTTGCTTATCATGCCTCCCGTATTGCCATGTCAAACCTCTAACCCACCTTGTCCTAGCAAACCGTTGTTTGGCTACGTTACCGCTTTGCTCAGCCCCTCTTATAGCGTTGTTAGTTGCAGGGGAAGATGAAGCTTGTTCCATGTTTGGAACATGAATATTTGTTAGGATATCACAATACCTCTTATTTAATTAATGCATCTATATACTTGGTAAAGGGTGGAAGGCTCGGCCTTATGCCTGGTGTTTTGTTCCACTCTTGCCGCCCTAGTTTCCGTCATACCGGTGTTATGTTCCTTGATTTTGCGTTCCTTACATGGTTGGGTTATAATGGGAACCCCTTGACAGTTCGCTTTGAATAAAACTCCTCCAGCAAGGCCCAACCTTGGTTTTACCATTTGCACTAACAACCTACCACCTTCCCTTGGGTTCTGCAGACTCAAGGGTCATCTTTATTTTAACCCCCTCGTCGGCCAGTGCTTCTTTAAGTGTTGGTCCGAAATGGGCAGCCAGCGGGGCCACCTCGAGGAAACTCGAGGGCTGGTTTTACTCGTAGCTTGACCTATCCGGTGTGCCCTGAGAACGAGATATGTGCAGCTCCTATCGGGATTTGTCGGCATATCTGGGTGGCTTTGCTGGTCTTGTTTTACCATTGTCGAAATGTCTTGTAACCGGGATTCCGAGCCTGATCGGGTCTTCCTGGGAGAAGGAATATCCTTTGTTGACCGTGAGAGCTTGTGATGGGCTAAGTTGGGACACCCCTGCAGGGTTTTGAACTTTCGAAAGCCGTGCCCGTGGTTATGGGTAGATGGGAATTTGTTAATGTCCGGTTATAGGAAACCTGAAACTTATCTTAACTAAAATGCATCAACCGCGTGTGTAACCGTGATGGTCTCTTCTCGGCAGGGTCCGGGAAGTGAACACGGTGTTGGAGTTATGCTTGACGTAGGTTGTTCTAGGATCACTTCTTGATCATAGATTCTCGACCGTGCTTTTGCCTTCTCTTCTTGCTCTCATTTGCGTATGTTAGCCACCAAATATGCTAGTCGCTTGCTGCAGCTCCATCTCATACCCGTTACCCTTCCTATAAGCTTAAATAGTCTTGATCGCGAGGGTTGAGATTGCTGAGTCCCCATGACTCATAGATACTTTCAAAACCAGTTTGCAGGTGCCGAAGATACCATGCAGGTGACGCGGCTGAGCTCAAGGAGGAGCTCGATGAGATTCGCATTCGTTATGTTGTTCCGTGTCCAGTTGATCAGTAGTGGAGCCCAATTGGGACGATCGAGGATCTGTGTAGCTTTTGGGGTAGTCTTCTTTTATTTTGGTTCTGTAGTCGGACCTTGATTGTATCTAAATGTTGTAATGTTATATTCATGTATTGTGTGAAGTGGCGATTGTAAGCCAACTATGTATCTCTTTCCCTTATGTATTACATAGGTTGTGTGAAGATTACCTCACTTGCGACATTGCTTACAATGTGGTTATGCCTCTAAGTCGTGCTTCGACACGTGGGAGATATAGCCGCATCGTGGGCATTACAAAACACTTGTAGGTTTACGTCATGAATTTCACAACTAACAATTAAAGTAATACTTGAAAAGCAACTCATATTAAGCAGGCTCATACATCTAGCTTGTCATCATTGTCATTCCCCGATGATTCATCGGAATGATCGCTGTCATCCTCATGTTTCCTTTTGCTAGGCAAAACATCCAGCAGTTCTGCATCAACAATTGCAAATTACAAGTTGTTCCAATAAATGGCAATCACCCAGCCCACAAACTTTTAGCATATCATGTATGAAGAATGATTGCATCGATGTTAGAGCATGTGCGGATACCTCTATTTCCTTTGATGGAGGTTGGATCCTTCTTCTCCTTGGCTATCCCGAAAACATCAAAACAAAGGTCCCCCATAGATGTCGAAACCTGCAGCCAGCACAAATAACAGTCAAAACAGGATAATGAAACAGCGCCAATCTAAACATGTATATGTGAGATGCAGGAGTGCACAACTGTCTGCAAATATATGACAAATTAAGTCCATTACCGTTGTAAATCCAGAGCTAGATGTACCACACAGGTCAATTAGCTTCAGTTTGTCAACTTTGAGCTGCAGGCGAATTGAGGAAAGATTAAGTACTAAAGGCAACAAATCATTTATACGCTTCCAACAAGCATGCAAAGTGAACTGTTTTTAGTGATTCTGTTGTCACCTTATGCCTCTTTGCACATAAACAGAATGCTGCTGCAGTAAACATTGGCCGACCAAAGTCCGTGCTTGATCGCCGAGAAGGAGGCAATGCAGCCAAGAAACGCTCCTTGTACCTGAAGCATACAATGTCACCATCAGTATGTCATCGAGGCTTCGAGCATCCAAAACTTTGCATCCCAGATCAATTGCATAACCAGACATCAACAGCAAGTTAGCCTTGCAGGCAGAACAACAGAACTACCAAAGGGAGCAGACTTACAGCACCAATCCCTTCTGCACAAAAGGTATCAGCCTGACACAGCCGAACTGGATGCCCAATTCACGCACATCCAATGTCGTCCTACAAGAAGAAACCGCTCCATTCATCAATACCTGTTACTTGCACGTATGAATTAGTGAACCAGAAACGCAATGCGGCATACTTGACACCAAGGCCATTTTGCAGCGCGTTGAACGATCTGATGTATGCCTTCTCCGACATCCCACTCATCTGCACCGCCTCTGACCGATCAAACATCACCTGAAACCTGCTCAATTATCAGACAAAACAGACGGGTCAGACATGCCTTAAATGCCGGCGGGAACCTCCAAATGTGCAGTCCGTCGAGCACTTGGAGAGCAAGCCAAACTCACTTGGTCGCGGCGACCTCAAGGCAGATGATGGCCTTGCACACCTCCCCCTGCGCGAAACCAGCATCAGAGACACGTACGACGGAGAGATCGAGGGAGAGGAGGTGATTCGAGGGGCGGTGCGGGATGCTCACGATGCCGAGGACGGAGGAGTCGAAGTTGATGTCGCAGAGGCGTCGGAGCTCGGCGGCCTTGCGCACAAAGGGACGAGAGCCGGAGAGGCCGAGGCGGGCGGCGATCGCCGACATGTCCATAGCCGCCGCCGGTGGGTTGGTGGCGGGAATTGGCGCGAAGCGGGTGCAGGGGCGGGGCCGGAGGGGGAGACGGTTTCGGTTTTCGGATTGTTTTGGCGCTGGAATATGTGCTATTTTTCGCGCCTACGCCCTTCGGAGTCGCGGCTTATGGGCCAATGGGGTGGGTGGGCTCAACTAAAAAAAGATGGGTGGGCTTGGTTGCTGGGTTGGGCTAGGCTCGGGTGGGCTGGTGAGTGGTCTGATTAGACGAGGAGTGCATCTGTGAGTGGTCTGATTAACTAACCTTGTACATATGACCTTTGCTTTGGTTGAATAAAGATGGCGAGTTTCTCTCAAAAAAAATCTATTAGGAAAATCTAAACGACAAAATCATTAATTAAGGAGTACTTTTGTCGGAGTAAATAATCATGGGTAGCTTAGCCGGCTCCCCCTAGCCCTTCTGAAAAAAATTACAAACTCATTCGGCCCTCAAGAAACCAAGACATGGGACCGCCTTCCCTTTGCCGGCTGACTCCCAGGCCGACTATCGAAAGGCGGCCCGACTTCAGCCCTCATGAAGAGAGTCACGGGAGGGCCGGCTCCGAGGAGCCGGCCGTGAGAAGGCCGACTCCAAGAAGCCGGCTCCCACAAAGCGGTTAAGATCGTACCCTCAAAGTCTGCATCCACGTAACGGCGATGTGACGGGGCGTGGCTACAGTAAAGCCTGCCACCCCCAAATCTCGGAGCACGTCTGGCACAGTGCGTCGTACGGGTGGCCATGACCCGTCCGGCGCAGCACTGTTGCCACGTTGCCCCTGATGCCATTCACGACGGGCTGCCAGTGTGGCCCACAGGCGGTGGGCCCCTTCGGGCAGAGAGACACCCGAAGGCGGCCAGTCCTCCCCCAGTCGGCCCGAGACAGAGCCGGCTCTCCACATCCGGCTTGCCCTCTCCTCGGAGAGGACACCCCATTAAGGAGACAAGACGCAGTGAGGCTACAGTGATCACCCGCCAGACGGCGGCACTGTAGCCACGCCCACCTCGGCGAAGCCCTCGCCACCAGAATTGAGCAACAGTAATCAGCCACCGACCAGGCCCTGGACAGTGGGGCCTGCCTGTCGGCCAAGGAGCCGGCAGCCAGCGGGATCCACCAGCCGGCGCAGAAGCCGGCGAGTGTAGACACAGACGGCTGGGCCCCGCGCCCAGCCGGTTTACCATTGTACCCCTGGGGGGTAGGCCTATATAAACCCCTCGGGACATCCATGCAAAGGGTTGATCCCTGCTAGTTTTAGACACCACATAAGGAGAAGAAGAGAGCGAGTCGTGCCCTTCTTCCTCCTCTCACCAAACAGCTCCAGGAGCATTGTGTAGCTACTTGTTCATCTAGTGATCATGCGGAGGCCCCGCAGAGCAACAGTAGGGGTGTTATCTCCACGGAGAGCCCCGAAGCTGGGTAAGATTCGCCGGCGTGCATGTCTTCGCCTCATCCCGTTTCCAGACACCGGCGATGTTTTACTGGCTCCTACAATGATAAGCCACCCGTTGCCATATGTCGCACCTACCACCCGACATTTGGCGCCCACCGTGGGCCAGGTGCACCGTCGTCCGGAGACCTGTTCTGGACGGGAACCCTCTTCCTCCCCAGCGAGCGTAGCCAGCCCGGCACGCCCAATGGCGCTCGGCACGACGCGCTGCAAGGCGTCACCAGCATCTGCGCGGCGAGCAGCCTCGCCGATCTCCTCGACAAAATCTTCATCTCTGACGAGCTCGCCTCCGACGCGGGCACCGACCACCTCGTCAACCTCCTCGGCCAGCTCCACGTCTCCGGCGAGCCTGCTGTGGACTTGGAGTCGGTTGGCTCCACCGATCCGATGCATGTCGACTCCGACACGGCCTCACTCGACACTTTCCCCACCGACGTCACGATCTACAACGACCCGCTTCCCCGGGCCGATGGCTGCGACGCTGTCACCACCGAGGTGATGGTCATCGGCCATGGCGACGCTCCCGACGAGAGCACCCACGACACCCCGCATGCGGCGGCTCACGATTTGTCCATCCCCCTCCCAGCTGATGCCGACGACGAAGCACCGGAGGCTCGCCGCCTCGCCCTCCTCGCGGAGGGCCGGAGGCTGGCCTCCATGAGACGCCTCACTGAGGCCCACCAGCGCGAGGCCGACCGCGCCGCTTTTGGCACGCCGCCCCCAGGCGGGCCCAGCCGGGCCGGTGTTGTCAGACAGTGCGGCGCTGTCATCGCCGACACGCTAGGAGTCGACCGCCCAGTCTATGCCACTCCACTCGAGAACCTGCGCACCGCCCAGGCGACCGTAGACGAGCTGGACGGATTGGGGGCCGAAGAACTCCCCCACATGACCAGACGCATCCAGCAGCTAATTGATGCGGCCGCGCGACGGCACGAAGCCGACGCCCGCGCGGAAAGCCCTCCCCCGCGCCAAGATCACGGCGCGACGTCCTGGACGCCGACTACGGGTAACACCCGCGCGCGGCGCGAGAAAGAGCCGGCTGCTAGCCGAAGCCGAACCCGAATCTCCATCGAGCGAGACGCAGAAGGCCACCCCCGGGCCATGGAGTGGCGGGGCAACCCGCCTCCGCCTCGGCCCCGTGGAGAGAGACATCCCACCCCGCAGCCTGTTGCGCATCCGACTCTCAGCGGCCGGCTAGGTCGCCGCAAAGGAGTCGGCGAGAACGACGCCCGCCATCGGATCGACCGCCTGGCGCGATCCCTGGCGCTGGAAGAAGAGGACGATGTCGGTCCGCCTTGCTTCGGCCCCCGCATCCGCGACGAGCCTTTCCCCAAAGGGTTCTCGCTCCCAAGAGACACGCCCAAGTACAACGGCTCCGTGAAGCCGGAAGATTGGTTGATCGACTACTCCACGGCGGTTAGCATAGCCAACGGCAACAGGCGCGTTGCCGTGAAGTACGTGCCCCTCATGCTGCAAGGCACGGCGCGGACCTGGCTCAACAGCCTCAAGCCATTCAGCATCAACAGCTGGCTAGATTTCACAGAAGCTTTCGTTCGCAACTTTACCAGCACCAACAAGCGGGCTCCCAAGCCCAGACAGCTCTCCTTGTGCGTACAAGGCCCCGCCGAGTCTACTCGCGACTACCTCACGCGTTGGGCCGAGCTCCGCAACTCTTGCGAAGGGGTGCACGAGGTGCAAGCCATAGAATACTTCACTGACGGGTGCCGAGAAGGCACCCTCCTCAAGCACAAGCTTCTCTGCGACGAGCCGACTACCCTCGACGAGCTTCTAGACATAGCGGACAAGTACGCCACCACCGACTCCTCAATGAAGACCAAGCTCCGGGTAGATGCGTCCGGGAAAGTACTCAACCCGGCGCCCAAGACGCCGGCTGGGGATTCCGGCCGACGCCCACACCAGAATGACCACAAGCGCAAGGGCCCCGTGCCGCCTTCCGCCAGTCGGCAGGTGGCCACGGTCGAAGACGAGCAGCCAGAAGGGCGGCCCGCGCCCAAGAAATCCAAGGGCGGCAGGCCGGCTTGGCAGCCGGCCTTCTCCTACGAGGAAACCCTCGACGCCCCGTGCAAGTTTCACAGCGACGCGAAGCCGTCCAACCACACAACCTGGAAGTGCCATTGGCTCACCCGAATTTCCAAAGGCGAAGGGCTCGCGCCGCCTCCGCCTGCCGGTCCGCCGCCTTCGGCTCCGCAGCCGCCGGCCGCTCGGTCCGCAGTCGGAGCCGTGCACGATGAGTTCCCCGACGAGCATGCCGCCTACGTCATCTTTACAAGCCAGCCTGAAGACCGGCGCAGCAAACGCCGAGAGCACCAGGAAGTCAGCATGGTCGCTGCCAACCCCGCTGAGCACATGCATTGGTCAGAAAAACCTATCAGCTGGAGCCGGGCCGACCACCCAGAGGTGATGCCATCTCCCGGCTCTTATGCGTTGGTTCTGGATGCCACCCTTGCAACGGACAGACGAGCCGCCCGTTTCTCCCGCGTGCTGATAGACGGCGGGGGCAGCATCAACATCTTATACCGTGACACCCTGGAGAAGCTGAACATCAAGACGAAGCAACTCATGCCTACTCGGACATTGTTCCATGGCATCGTACCCGGCCTGTCCTGCGCCCCCATTGGCAAGATCAAGATTGACGTACTCTTTGGGGACAAGGAGCATTTCCGCCGGGAAGCGATCTGGTTTGAAGTGGTGGACCTGGAGAGCCCCTACCATGCATTGCTTGGCCGACCTGCCTTGGCCAGGTTCATGGCAGTTCCCCACTATGCATACCTCAAGATGAAGATGCCGAGCACCAAGGGCATCATCACCATAGCCGGCGACTACAAGAAGTCCTCCGAGTGCGCAGCAGCCAGCAGCCGGCTGGCCGAGTCCCTTGTGATTGCTGAAGAAGAGAAGATGTTGGACCGAGTCGTGGCCATGGCCGGCAAACAGTCGGCCCTGTCCCCCGATCCCAAGGAGTATGATGCCCAAGGATCTTTCCAGCCGGCCAAGGAGACGAAGAAGATACCTCTTGACCCCGAGTACCCAGAGAAGTTTGCCGTCATTGGGGCAAACCTAAACAGAAAATAGGAAGGCGAGCTCGCCGATTTCCTCCGTGAGAATCGGGACATCTTTGCATGGTCCCCCAAGGACATGCCGGGTGTTCCGAAGGAATTCGCCGAGCACAAACTACATGTCCGAGAAGACGCAAAACCAGTCAAACAACCCCTCCGCCGACTGTCGGAGGAGAAAAGAAGGATTGTGGGAGAGGAGATAGGCCGGCTTCTGGCAGCCGGCTTCATTATGGAAGTTTTCTTTACAGAGTGGCTTGCGAACCCGGTCCTCGTGTTAAAGAAGAACAACAAGTGGCGCATGTGCATAGACTACACGAGCCTCAACAAGGCCTGCCCCAAAGATCCCTTTGCCCTGCCGAGGATTGACCAAGTGATAGACTCCACGGCCGGATGCGAGCTGTTGAGTTTCTTGGATGCTTACTCAGGATACCACCAGATAAAGTTAGATCCGGCTGACCGCCTGAAGACCGCCTTCATCACGCCATTCGGAGCCTTCTGCTACCTGACTATGACATTCGGCTTGAGAAATGCCGGTGCCACTTTTCAGCGTTGCATGCAGAAGTGCCTCCTCAAGCAGCTCGGCAGAAATGCCCACGTCTACGTAGACGACATTGTGGTGAAGACGGAGAAGCATGACACCTTGCTGGAAGACCTCAAGGAAACATTTGAGAACCTACGCCGGTTCCAAATCAAGATCAACCCCGAAAAATGCGTGTTCGGAGTGCCAGCCGGCCAGCTCCTAGGCTTCCTGGTCTCCGAACGCGGCATCGAATGCAACCCAGTAAAGATCAAGGCCATTGAGAGAATGGCGATTCCCACCAAACTTCGAGACGTCCAGAAGTTTACCGGATGCTTGGCCTCCCTGAATCGCTTCATCAGCCGGCTCGGAGAGAAAGCTCTCCCTCTCTACCGCCTCATGAAGAAGACCACTCGCTTTGAGTGGAATGACCAAGCCGACCAAGCTTTTCACGAGCTGAAGAAGATGCTGGCCACACCGCCTGTCCTGGCGGCGCCGACTGAGAAAGAGCCCATGCTCCTCTACATTGCCGCAACCAGCCGGGTGGTCAGCACCGTCATCATAGTCCAACGCCCAGAAGAGGGCCGAGCCCAGCCGGTCCAGAGGCCGGTGTACTATTTGAGCGAGGTACTATCTACCTCGAAGCAGAACTACCCGCACTACCAGAAGATGTGCTATGGCGTGTACTTCGCCGCCAACAAGTTGAAGCCCTACTTCCAAGAGCACCCCATCACGGTCGTATGCCCCGCCCCGCTTGCCGAGATCATAGGCAGCCGGGATGCATCCGGCCGGGTGGCGAAATGGGCCATCGAGCTGGCCCCCTACACGATCTTCTACCAGCCCCGCACCGCCATCAAGTCCCAAGCATTGGCCAACTTCCTCGTCGACTGGGCCGAGACCCAGTACCTACCGCCAGCTCCCGACTCCACTCATTGACGCATGCACTTCGATGGGTCCAAGATGCGCACCGGCCTGTGAGCTGGCATCATCCTTACCTCTCCCAAAGGCGACAAGCTCAGATACACGCTGCAAATTCACTTTGCCGCCTCCAACAACGTGACCGAGTACGAGGCGCTCATACACGGGCTCCGGCTTGCCAAAGAACTCGGCATTCGCCGGATCCTATGTTATGGCGACTCGGATTTGGTGGTCCAGCAATCATCCGGCGACTGGGATGCTAAGGACGCAAATATGGCAAGTTACCGCTTCCTCGTTCAGCAGATCAGTGGGTATTTTGAAGGATGCGAGTTCCTCCATGTACCGCGAGGCAACAACAAGCCAGCTGATGCCCTGGCTCGAATAGGCTCCACTCGGCAAGCAATACCAACCGGTGTCTCTCTACAACGCCTCCTCAAGCCGTCTATCAAGCCGTCTCCAGAGTCCGATTCCATCTTCATACCACCTGACCCCGATACAGCCGGGTCCGGCTCGAAGAACCAAGCAAGTGACCCGGGGACTTTGATAGTCGGCCCGGGGACATCAGTAGGCGGCTCGGGGACTTCCGTAGTTACGCCCAACTCGGGGACTGTCACACCCGGCTCGAGGACTGCGGTAGTCGGCCCGGGGACTGCACCAACACAACAGCCGGCGGCCGACTCTAGCATTTCACCACCCAGCCCGCCCGCCCTGGTCGCAGTAGCCACATTGGCAATAGAAGAAGTCGCAGCTCCATCATGGGCTCAGTCCATCCTCAACTTCCTAATAAACCAAGACCTGCTGGCTGATGAAACAGAGGCAAGACAAGTCCAACGCCGAGCCGGACATACACAATCGTCAACAGAGAGCTCGTCAAGCGCAGTGTCACTGGAGTCCTCCAGCGATGCGTCGAGCAAGAGAAGGGCATTGCAATCCTCAGAGACATCCACCAAGGAGAATGCGGCCATCATGCGGCCTCAAGATCACTCGTTGCCAAAGCCTTCCGCAATGGTTTCTTTTGGCCGACTGCTTTGGATGACGCCAAGGAGTTAGTTAAACATTGCAAAGGGTGCCAACTCTTCAGCTCCAAGCAACACATGCCGGCTTCAGCACTCAAGACCATCCCCCTCACTTGGCCCTTCGCCGCCTGGGGACTGGACATGGTGGGCCCATTCAAGACGGCGTGCGGCGGCATGACACATTTGCTTGTTGCCGTGGACAAATTCACCAAGTGGATTGAGGCAAAGCCGATCAAGAAGTTGAATGGGCCGACTGCCGTGACATTCATCGCAGATATAACAACTTGGTACGGCGTGCCACACAGCATCATCACCGACAATGGCACGAATTTCGCCAAGGGAGCCTTGGCACGTTTCTGCGCGACGCAAGGCATCCGGTTGGACTTAGCGTCCGTTGCCCACCCGCAGTCAAACGGCCAGGTCGAGCGAGCCAACGGCCTCATCCTTTCCGGCATCAAGCCCCGACTGGTCGTACCAATGGAGCGTTCAGCCGGCTGTTGGCTCGATGAGCTGCTGGCCGTCCTCTGGAGTCTGCGCACTACTCCAAACAAGTCAACCGGCTTCACTCCTTTCTTCCTCGTGTGTGGTGCCGAGGCGGTCATCCCAACCGACATCGAGTTCGACTCACCTCGGGTAGCCATGTACACGGAGGCGAGGCCAAGGAAGCACGAGAAGACGGCGTCGACCTGCTGGAAGAGGGCCGGCTGTTAGCCCTCAGCCGGTCCGCCATCTATCAGCAGGGCCTGCGCCGCTACCACAGCCGGAAGGTCAAGCTAAGATCCTTCCAAGAGGGCGATCTTGTGCTC
The DNA here is from genome assembly GCF_003073215.2 of Triticum urartu. Taxonomy (NCBI): domain Eukaryota; kingdom Viridiplantae; phylum Streptophyta; class Magnoliopsida; order Poales; family Poaceae; genus Triticum; species Triticum urartu. Next base: position 417,226,456 of record NC_053026.1, on the reverse strand, counting down.
CGGCTGATCCAGCGAACAGCCGGCCAGCACGAGCTCTCAGCCCCTTGGGAGGGCCCCTTCGTCATCAGCAGAGCTTTAGGCAATGACTCCTACTACCTAATCGACGCATAGAAGTCCAAGGCACGCAAGAGAGACGACTCCGGCAAGGAGTCGGAACGACCATGGAACACCAACCTCCTCCGAAGATTTTACAGTTGAAATGCAGTATGTATCACGCTAACTTTTGTACTAAGTACGAGACAATAGGCCCCCCGAGGAGAGCTCGGGGACTGCCACCTTCTATCTATAAATTAAGAACATTATGCTTATGACCTTGTCATTACATTCACTTTTTCTTCGTCCGGCTCCGGGTTCGACTAGTCGGCTTGGGGACTGGCCGCCTAGAGTTATATTAGAAGTCCTACCCGCGGTCAGACAAGTAGTGTGCCGGCACCCAAGCTTTCTCTCGCCAAAAGTCGCAGTTCGAAGAACCGGCTGTCCGGCTGGCAAGAGTTAAAGGCAGGAAAGGATGCCCACACGAAAAATGGCTAGGGACTAACGGACTAATATAACAAAAGCCGGTTTGTCTTCTACCACCGACCGACTACCAGAGTAGCCGGCCGGCCGGTTTCCATTCACTTCACTTCAATCCAAGAAAGCTCGAGTACTTGCCTCCCCAAAAGGGGAAGGCGGCAAAGGAAACAGCCTAAGGATAAAAAGCATACGTGAATGGAAACCAAACATACACACAATCATATTTACACAAAAGACCTTCGCAAGGCCAGCATTCAACATAGTTCGAATACACCCCCAGTGGGTGGAACTGCGCAAGTTTAATAAAAATTGTTCAAAGGGTAACAAGCAGGAAAAGCAAGGACGCCAGACTAAGCCAGGGGAGCGACTGGCGAGTCGGGCAGGTCGGCGGAAACGGCAGTGCCGGCTGGAGGAGTGGCCGGCTGGCGAACCTCGGCATGATCACCGCCCCCCGCTGAAGGCGCGCTTGCGCGCGCCTCGTTGCTGGAGGCACGGTCAGGCTGAGGCCGGCTGGCTGCTTCACCGGCCGGCTCGACGTCTTCGCCTTCCTCTCCTTCGTCGTCTTCGCCTTCGTCGCTGGAGGCGATCTCCTCTGTCGAGTCTTCACCCGCTGCCGGGTCCAGCCCGAACCACTCCTCCGGCTGGGCAACGCCATCGTCATTTATTTCAGGAGCAAAGACGCTGATGTCAGTGCACTCGGCGATCGTCGATGCGCGCTGAGCAATAGCCGGCCGCACCTCTTCTATCTCCTCGTTGGCCTCCAGCCGCCAGGTGCGCAGCTGGACCAGGTTCAGCCCCGGATACCAAGCTCGGACGAACTCCAGCGCCCACCCAGCTCCAAGCCGGGCCGCTGATGCTTTCCAAGCCTCGAAACGGCCAACCGCAACCTCCAGCCAGTCGGCAGTCCGGCTCGGGGTGCGGGGAATTGTCTTGCCTGGCCAGAGGGCGGCCAACACCTGCGCTCTGGCGCGCTGGAGGCGGCGGAGCATACAATGAGCCGGCTGCAGCCGCGCTTGGACCGCCAAGAGTTGCTCCTCAGGCGTCCGGCTCGCGTCCGGCGCGATGTCGGCCCCTGCCTGACGGCGCGCTTCGCGATGGGCCTCGATGGTTTGGGTAGCAAAGACGGAGTAGCCGGGAAAGTAGTCTGCACAGAGAATAAAAAGCAGCACAAGTCAGAACACAAATCAGGCGGCAAGGGGCAGGCAAGGAGCGAGGAAGGCGGCTTACCGTCGATCAAATCCTCAATATGGCCGAAGCCTTCATTCAGCGCTTCCCTGGTCTCAGCCCAGCCCGCCGCTTCAGTCTCGAACTCGGCCTTCAGGGCGTCTTCGTTATCCTGCGCCTTCTTCAGGGCCGCCTTGTGGCTCTCCTCCTGGTCAGCCAGCTTCTTGGCCAGGCGGTCACGCTCCAGGACCAAGGCGTCGTACTCGGTTTCCTTGGCACGAAGGGCGGCCTGCGCCTCGCTGAGCTGCCCCCTCAAGTCGGCATTGGCTCCTGCAAGCATGAAGACAAAGGAAAATCAATAAGGAAGAAGTCGTCAAGGAAGATCCGACCCGACTGCTCAGCAGTCGGCCCGAATCTCGGGGACTACACCCAGTGGGTGCGCTGACGCGCCCCCACAGGAGATGAACGAAACCAAGTACGCACTCCGGCTACTGATCAGGTCTTCGGTTCTCCGGCCCAGCTCCTGAGCCTGGGAGTTGAAGGCAGCAGCGCGGAGGTTATGATACTTCTGAAAGAACAGACAGGAGGCGGGTATAAGATGGTTGTCAGGACCTAGTAAGTTCCGAGCCGCCTGCGCAGCAGCCGACTCGGAACTCGGGGACTACACCCAGTGGGTGCGCTGACGCGCCCCCACGAAAGAAATCAAGAGAACAAAACAACCAAGGCTAGAAGACTCACCCGGATGACGGCCCGCGTCGCAAGGAACTCCTGAGTGTATTGCCGCAGCGAGGCGGCTTGGGCCTGAAGCCGGTTCCGAACCTCTTGGGCCGCCACGTTCAGCTCGCCCGTCCCCCCGCTGGGAGTCCACTCGGACGTGCTGGTGCTGGCCGCCTCCAGGGCCTCCGCCGTCCGGCTAGCACCCGTAACTCGGTGCGGCTCCGGCGCGGCGGTGCCTCCCCCTGCGCGCCGGCGCATTGCCGGCTGCACCTCGAGGCCGGCTCTTGCTTCCGGCTCACCCCCGGCCGGCTACTCTGGCGCCGCGGCGGATTGGCCGCTTTGGCCCGCTCCGGTCGGCGCCGTCTGCGGCGTCCCTTCCACGGAGGCCACATGGACCTCCCTCCTCTCCATCATCGGCGGTTCTTGGTCGACCTCATCCAACAGAGGCACAGGGATGTTGGGGGCCACGGCGCGGAGGGGAATGGCGAGCAGCGGAGGCTGGTTGTGCGAAGCCTCCGCCTCCGTCTCCACGGCTGCCGCCTCCGCCCGGGCCTTGGCTGCCGCATCGGCCTGCTCCTTCGCCGCCTGGGCGGCCTTTCGCTCCGCCACCTCCCGCTCCTCCCGCGCCTCACGAGCGTTCCGCTTCGTGGCCTCCCTAAGGTCGGCTCGGGGGTCCACGCGACAGGAGCTAGAGGACCCTCCAGTCGGCCCGACTATGGAGCCGCCAGGACCGCACTCAAGGGAAAGCGGTGCCCTGCCCGGCCGGCGAAGAAAGGGTTAGAAGGGTTTTCAATCGAAAAGAACAACAAAAATATGTATGAAATATACAAGACATTCGACGACTTACGCCGAGATCGCCTGCGGCTGTTTCACCGCCTTGCAGAAGCGGGCCGCCTTCGCGGCCGCCTCGTCCCGCCTGGTCGCCGCCGTGGAAGCCTTGGGTTTCTTCGGCCGGCTGCCGAAGAAGGTCGACGCGGCCCGGCGCTTCTGCGCGCCGCCACGGGCAGCCGGCGCAGCGGACGAGCCCGCGCCTTGAAGGTCAGGCGACGGCTGGCGGTGCTGGACGGCTTCGACCTTGTCATCATCCGGCCAGTCCTTGAAGCCGTCTCCGGGCCTCACGCTTCCTGCCTCGTCGCCTTACCCCACGATGGCGTCTTCCATGGCGGCCGCTCCCAAGTCCAGATCGTCGGCGTCGTCCATCCTGCGGTCGGGAAGGAGCTGGCGCTCTACCCCTGTGGCCCCGGTCGTCGGCGAAAGAAGAGGGTTCTGCCAAGGGAGAACCAACTAATCAGAAGTCGGCTATCATAAGGCCGGCCACAAAAGGAAGAAAAGAGGAAAAACTTACTGTCGGTGGAGGGTTGGTGCGGGAATACGGACCCTTGCCGTATCGCCAATCTTCGGTGAGCTTGCAGTTGGAGATGTAGTTCACCATGTAAGACACCTCTGCATGAGGCATCTCCCTGGTGCTCAGCCGGCACGGGTCGAAGCGGCCGCTCATTTGGCAGATCATGTGTGGCCGGCCTTGGAGCGGAAGTACCCGGCGCTCCACGAAGGCGGCCACCAAGTCGGCTCCGGTCAGGCCTTCCGCCTGGATCATCACCCGGAGCCGGGAGACGGCTGCGTTCCCGGCCTGAGACAACGACTTGGCCCGGTAGCTCCACGAGGGCTGCCTCTCAGCCGGCGGGCCGGCTACGTAAGCCGGCAGGTTGACGTAGTCGCCTTGCTGGGCGACGTTCTTCATGTAGAAATAAGACTTCTGCCAAAGCTTCACCGACTGGATCAGCGGGATGGGCGGGAACGGATTGTTCTCCCCCATCCGCCTCATGGCGATGAAGGCTCCGCAGGGGGCGGGCACGCCCGCAACGACGGTGCCGAGCTTGCTCTAGAAGAATTCCCTCCAGAGCTCGAGAGTGGGAAGAACCCCAAGAAAGCCCTCGCACAGGGTGACGAAGGCCGACAGCAGCATCACCGCGTTGGGCGTTAGGTGATGCGGCTGGAGTTGGTAGAATTCGAGGAAGGCTCGAAGAAATCCGCTCGCCGGGAGGCCGAAGCCGCGCAGGCAGTGCGAGCGGAAGATCACCCGCTCGCCTTCCTCCGGCACCGGCGAGATCTCCTTCTCCGGCGCCCGACGAACCCGCATGAAGTTCTCGCCCGGCAGGCGCCGCGTCCGGCAGAGGAACTCGACGTGATCCTCGTGGACATTGGAACCGTCCCACGAGCTCGACAGCGCCATGGGGGTAATGCGACGGGGAGCAAGACGAAGCAACGGCAGAGACGCGCGCAACCCCGCTGCGGCAGGACCAAGGGAACCGAGAGGCTCGACGGAGAAATGGCGCGGCGATGGGTGCTGCAGTAGTGGAAGGAAGGAGAAAGAGTGAAAGAAGGGGTGGAGCGAGGGAGAGCGTGCGAGCCTCTACCGCTCCCCCTCCTCCCCCTACTTATAGGCCCGCACGGCGGAGCCGAGGAGGCGCGGCGTGGGGGAACATGGGGATCAACTGCGCCCACTCCCCCACGTGCCGCGATTATTGCGCCCTAATGGCGTGACAAAACCACCGCGGGAGGGCGAGCGGTCCATGTGGGCCGCAGAAGATCCGCACTCGGACCGAGGCGAAGGAGTGGCGGGCCTGGGCCTGCGGCGGCGTCCCGCCGCGCACGTGCGTTGGCAGGATCTCCTTGCCACGTGGCCCGCGGGATGGCGCGCGGTCAGCTCGCAGGCCGACCCGCGTTCCTGCCTACGAGAAACAGAGCTATTCCAAAGACGGCGCACGCGAGCGAAGCCGACCCCTCGGGGTAGGAAACTGACCAAGCTTCTCGTCCCTTTGTCAGCCTCAGAGCTTGATCAGCTTCGGGGACTACTGTCGGAGTAAATAACCATGGGTAGCCTAGCCGGCTCCCCCTGGCCCTTCTGAAAAAAATTACAAGCCCATTCGGCCCTCAAGAAACCAAGACATGGGACCGCCTTCCCCTTGCCGGCTGACTCCCAGGCCGACTATCGGAAGGCGGCCCGACTTCAGCCCTCATGAAGAGAGCCACGGGAGGGCCGGCGCCGAGGAGCCGGCCGCGAGAAGGCCGACTCCAAGAAGCCGGCTCCCACAAAGCGGTCAAGATCGTACCCTCAAAGTCTGCATCCACGTAACGGCGATGTGATGGGGCGGGGCTATAGTAAAGCCTGCCACCCCCAAATCCCGGAGCACGCCTGGCACAGTGCGCCGTACGGGTGGCCATGACCCGTCCGGCGCAGCACTGTTGCCACGTTGCCCCTGATGTCATCCATGACGGGCTGCCAGTGTGGCCCATGGGCGGTGGGCCCCTTCGGGCAGAGAGACACCCGAAGGCGGCCAGTCCTCCCTCAGTCGACCCGAGACAGAGCCGGCTCTCCACATCCGGCTTGCCCTCTCCTCGGAGAGGACGCCCCATTAAGGAGACAAGACGCGATGAGGCTACAGTGATCACCCGCCTGACGGCGGCACTGTAGCCACGCCCACCTCGGCGAAGCCCTCGTCACCAGAATTGAGCAACAGTAACCAGCCACCGACCAGGCCCTGGACAGTGGGGCCTGCCTGTCGGCCAAGGAGCCGGTAGCCGGCGGGCCCCAGCAGCCGGCGCAGAAGCCGGCGAGTGTAGACACAAACGGCTGGGCCCCGCGCCCAGCCGGTTTACCATTATACCCCTGGGGGGTAGGCCTATATAAACCCCCGGGACATCCATGCAAAGGGTTGATCCCTGCTAGTTTTAGACACCACATAAGGAGAAGAAGAGAGCGAGTCGTGCCCTTCTTCCTCCTCTCACCAAACAGCTCCAGGAGCATCGTGTAGCTACTTGTTCATCTAGTGATCATGCGGAGGCCCCGCAGAGTAGCAGTAGGGGTGTTATCTCCATGGAGAGCCCCGAAGCTGGGTAAGATTCGCCGGCGTGCATGTCTTCGCCTCATCCCGTTTCCAGGCACCGGCGATGTTTTACTGGCTCCCACAATGATAAGCCACCCGTTGGCATATGTCGCACCTACCATCCGACAACTTTTTTTAAAGATCACTCCCACCTCTTTAGGTTATGACAAGCGGCGCACTGCATTCGCGGCACTTGTCGCAACCTGGAGTTTTCCTTTTTCATACATCCTTTATTTAAAACGTTTTATCACTTAAACCGTGTGTTCAAATTTCGAACCATTTTCACCATTGGATACCTGGCGTCGAGATCTTAAAAAAATAGATCCCATATTAATAGGTTTTGAAGAACTTTTTTCATGGAAAAAACGGACAAAAAAACCGAATGAAAAAACTGAACCAGGAGCAAATTTTTTTCCTTTTCGAAAGAGACATGGCCGTGCTTCTCGCGAAAGAAAAAACAGAAAATGTGTTTTTTTTCATTTTTGATACTTGCGAAAGCACAACCGTGCATCTCACGAAAGCAACACTATGCCTCGCGTGAAAGAAAAAACAAAAAAAGCATTTTTTTCGTTTTCGAGAGGCCGTGTCTCTTACAAAAGCAAAACCGTGCCTCTGGCGAAAGAAAAAAAAAACAAAGAGCACGTTTCTTTTTATTTCCGAGATGCACGGTGGTGCCTCTCGTGAAAGCACACCCGTGTCTCTCGGGGAAGCAAAACCGTGCTTCCCGTGGAAGAAAATAAACCCAAAAAACGCGCATTTCTTCCGTTTCCGAGAGGCATGACCGTGCCTCTTGCTAAAGCAAAACCACGCCTCTCGCGGAACCAAAAGCGTGTCTCTCGCGGAAGAAAAAAAGTGTTTTTCATGGAAAAAAAATTCTTTTCGAAAAAAAAGTTTGGTCCTAAAGCTAAGGAAGACCGATGGAAACCCAAAAAAGTCAAAAAACTTTAAAAACTCGTTTAAAAGGCTAAAAACGTGTGCAAATAAATAAAATAAAAATAAAATCCAAAGGGAATGTTCAGAGCGCGACATGTGGCGACAACTGAGAGCGCACCAGAGGGCCCACCCCCAAGTGATCGTTGGGAGGCTCCCAAAGGACCCATAATATTACTTCGCGCAAGGGTGCACCCCCCCACTCCCCCCGACGTGATGGGCCAGCCCATTCGCATTTTTTCCCCTTATATAGAGAACTGCAAAAAATGTGCATTGAGGTGGATTCGAACCGAAACCATGGGGAATCAACACAATACGCGATAACGTCCCCAACCACTTCACCTTCTATGGTCACATACATGTTCTTCGCCCTTTTGTTCTCTTTTTTTTTCTTTTCCCCCTTATTTTCCTTTTTCCTTTTTCTTTTTCTTTTTTTCTTTATTTTTTTTTTTTTTCTTCTTTTCTAATTCGATGAAAAATGTTCACCGGATTTTACGAACATGTTTTTCAAACTCGATGAACTTTTTTCAATTTCGCTGAACTTTTTTCTAATTTAATAAACTTCTATGAGAATTGATGAACTTTTTTCCAAATTCTATGAACACATTTATAATTCTATGAACATTTTTCAAAATCGGTGAGCTTTTTTTCAAGTTCAATGAACCTTTTTAAATTCAAGGAACCTTTTTTCAAATTTGGTGAACTATTTTCCAATTTGGATGAACTTTTTTTAAGTCGATGAACTTTTTTTTCAAATTCAAGAACTGTTTTTGAAGATCATGTTTTTTTAACGGATGAATTTTCTTAAAACTGATGAAATGTCATTGAAACCGATGAGTTTTTTTCTCCAAATTTGTGAATATTGATTTTCGAAAAAAACAGACATGAGAAGGGGGGGGGGGGGGGGGGGGTCATAGAGAGGTTGGACGAAGTAGAGAGTGAGACGGGACCTTTACATTCTTTGTCAGCATGTTTACATGAACTAAGCATGCTATTTGCCTCTCTTTTTTCTTCAAGTATAATAAATGTATCTATTATGCATAGATCAATTGGTAGTCCAGATAACAGAAATGCTAAACCTACTCATACGCAATTAAGCTACGGGCTGATGTGTCGAAAGTGTAGCACTTGTGTGTCAATAATAGCATTGCTCCTTTTGTGCAGACGATGGTGACGGGCGTTCCTTGGATTACAAATACAAATGAGTTGAGAGCCAAACCTGAGGCCATTTTCATTCAGACTTTGTATAGATAATAGTTAGCCCAGAATGTCACATAGTAGTAGTGAAGAAAGGCGCGAGAAACAAGCAGCAACCTCGACACTTCCACAGCATCTGTTGCGTTATGATACAGCACATGGACGGCACTCCACACGACGGACTCGAGATCCCAACTCCCAAGCGGCTCTTGGTGCTCTTTGAAAGGCGCATCACCGTACAAGGCTTTGGTCGGTCACTCCCCGTAGAAGGCCTTCTCGAAGCACTGCAGGTACTCTGGCTCGAGCGCGAACAGCACGGACACGCCGTCGTCCTTGTCGGGCGCCTGCGTGACGTAGGCCGTGCCGCTGCCGAACATCTGCGCCGGCGCGACGAACTTGGGGCAGCCCCAGCCGAAGTCGGCGTCGTGGATGGGCATGCCCAGCCAGCTCACCACCCACAGGTCCGTCTCCGGCATGAACTGCCCGCGCGCCGCCTGGCTGCCCTTCTCCGACTCCACCTCCAGGTAGTCGATGACGGAGCGCACGAAGGCGTCGTCCACCCGCGCCACCGCGCGCTTGATCCGCTCCGCCACGAACCCCAGCGGCTGCGACAGCACGTCCCCCACGCGCACCGTCACCAGGTCCCGCACGATGGCGTTGCCGAAGTAGTTGGCCGGCAGCGGCGGGCGCAGGCGCTGCCGGATGTTGGCCGGCACGCGCAGCCGCGACTCGGCGTCGGGGGCCAGCCCGCGGGCCACGCACATGGCGCGCCACAGGTGCGCGGTCAGCGCGCAGTAGGTGGACACGCCGGGCGCGCAGCTGGACTTGATGCCGGCGAGGAGCTTGGGGGACACGGCGTAGACGCGGGTGACGAAGGGGCGGGGCAGGCCGTTGAGGTTGCTCGGGGAGTAGACCGGGTGCTCGAAGGTGGCGTGCGGGGGGGAGCGCGCGCGCAGCACCGTGCGGTCGTGCACCGGCGGGGTCGGGTGCACGGACGCGGCGTCCAGCCCGCGCGCCAGGGTCGTCCACGTCCGGATGAACTGGATCGCGCCCGCGCCGTCCATGGTCACGTGGTGCATGCCCGTGCCCACGGCCACGCCGCCGCACTTGAGGAACGTCACCTGCAAGACCAAACCCACGGGTTACATTTCGCGTCCAGTATAATAACCGTAAGACATGGCACGATCATTGATATCCTTGTTCCCATTCACGTCATCGATCTCTTTGTTCCTCTGCTCAAACACCGTGCAGCCGCCCAGCTCTGAACTTTTCTACTGTATAAAATCTCTGATCGACGTCACGCGATAACCATACTCAAATACTAGCATGGTTCGCCTGCTTGACACACGAGCCAATAATAGCGTACTGTAATACGACGGCGACTACTCACTCTCTGTCCAAATTGTCAACAGCGACGATGGAGCCTCCGGCGGTATCACGACAGCAACCAGGCCATAACTGCAGACTTTTATAAAACACAAAAAGATTGATCATGTCGTGAGAATCAGCCAGCTTCCAGGCAGCTATCGCGGAGCCTCGTTGCAGTCCCTATCCGTCATGCAGGCAACCGATAACTACCAGTAGATTAATGTTACATGTCACCGTCTAGTAACGAAGCCATCTAGAAGGAAGATATGGTTTCCATGTGGGCACGTCGGCAGGCGCACCCTCCTGATCGAGTGATCGGAGAAGCAAGCGACGCCTCCGGCTAAGTGGTAACTATGCGGCGCTTTTCGGGGAAGCTAAAGCCGAAAGCAGAGCCGTCGCGTTCGACGTCCACCTCAACGATTCAGATCAAATGCAGCTGCGGCAAGTGGTCGCTGTATGCGGATAGGCACAAAGGAGGCACATCTCGTGGCCAGATCCGGAGAAAGATAAGACTTGGACGATCAAATAAGCCTGAAATGAGAAATGAGCTGGGCTGAATGATGAGGTCGTGGATGGATCCCACGGACTTGCAAGGACAACGGATCATCTAGATGACTAGGACTAGATAAGATTTTCCTGGGGTCCCGTTTCTGTACTATAACTGACAGATTAGCACAAAGAAAATTTGTAGGAGATGATCGTAAATGTGCAAAGCAAGGCCTCCTCTACGACTCTTCTTCATTCGTCTTGTGCCTCGAAATGAATGAATCTTGACGGTGAAAGAAACATGTCGTTCCCGGCGCGCCGTGTCGCTCCCGGCGCGGCTTCTGGACTGGAGTGCTTGGCAAGACAACGACGACGAGCGGAGTACCGCGACAGTCAAGATCAGAAGCCCCGAGTTTTTCGCTCGGGGAATTGATTATGCACATCAGTGAGCTTCCTTGGAGTACCGCTACTTCCAAGACGTGTCCTACTAGTCACTAGTCATCTCACCTCACCGGTGGACTGACTGTTGGTTACGTTCACGCGCCGGCAATCAGTGAGCCGTCCTGTGCGTGCCACAGTGCACTCCCTGACCAGAAGAAAAAGTTGGGTTCGATCGTGAAGTCAACTACAGCACATGATACGATTTCTAGCTAGCTAGCTAGTAGAAATTTCATCACTGAAAATGGGCTATGAACGCCAAAGCAGACGCTGCTATACTGTCCAAGCCGCCGTTGGTTCGCAACTCCAACCAAGCGAGATGAGATGAGATGAGATGATCCCCTGTGGCCCTGTCCCCCCGGTTTTGTCGTCGTTGCCACGAGACACGGCTCGATCCAAAGTCGCGCGTCATCTGCTTCATCCGTCCCGGGAGTGCCACCCACCCATAATTGATGGGAGTACTATTGACTTCCCTAGCTAGGCCGCCCCTACCGTGGCTGGCCGAGTTCGTGCAAACCGCCACGCCAACACGTACGCGGCGGCAGCGCACCCCCCAAGCATTCATCGCTCGCCTTTAGCAAAATTATTGGCACCTAGTACAAGCCACAGTGAATCACACGCCATAGCCACGAGCTCAAGTAATCTTTCTCTCCGATCAACGACGACTAAATACTACAGTAAATAAATAAAATAAGATGTACGTCCAAGAAAGCCAGCATCCGGTTCTATCATTTTACTAAAAAAAAAATGGGGGGGAATTATTTCTACTATTTCTTTATGCAGATGGAGATAGATAGATAGATTCCACGCTACTAGCATTTCTTAAACCTCGCAGATAAAACAATATGTAGGTCCTCGGAAGAAGAAAGATTATGGTTTCGATCCAACATCCGGTAACTGCGTCGCACGACTGTCCGGGAGCTTAGTACGCCTCACTGTCGAGGTGGGGCCTGGGTGTCGGGGCCCCACGCGACAGCGAGGGCGAACAGTCAGTCGGCGTACGTACAGAGCACCTCCCCGAGTTTCCACCGGCGCGCGCGCGAAAATAAACGGGAGAGAAAATACTGCGGGGCGATTAAATTGGGTCCGGTGCCGTCCGTACCTGGACCATGGCGAGGAGGCAGGGCGGGTCGCCGGAGGCGGCGAAGGGGACGAGCAGGCGGCGCGCCTCCGGGGAGGGCTCGAAGTCCCGGAACATCTCGTCGCCGGTGAAGTCGGCCCGCGCGACGACGAACAGCGCGCCCTCGCCGTTGCAGTCGATCTCCAGCCGCCCCTCGGGCCCCGTCGCCATCCGCCCCGCCAGCGGGTAGAAGGGCACCAGCGCCCTCGCCAGCGCCTCCCGCAGCCTCTCCGGCGCGAAGAACCCCTCCTCCTTCTCGCCGTCGCCGTCGCCGTCGCCGGCGGGGGGCGGCGCCGGGTAGTAGTAGACGAGCGGCGTGTGCGTCTTGGGCACGGCGAGGTCGAGGTTGGAGAGCCACAGCGTGTGCCGCGGCGTCGGCTCGCTCGGCGCCACCAGCGTCGTGTCCACCACCTCCACCTTCATCTCGATCTCGCTCGCTTGCTTCTGCGCTGGGCTCTGGCGGTCTCTTGCGTGTGCGTGCGCGCGCGCGTGTGTGCAGCCGCTCAAGAGCGTGAGGGTTTATTAATAGGGGCTTGAGGGAAGGACACGAGGATATTTTACCGGAGCTCTTGGTTTACAGTCTGACGAGACGGTGATTATGATTAGTCGATTAATCAACGGAGGCTGGCCGCGCTAATTGGCGCCATCACGTGCGAACGGCACCGACGGGACGTCACGTGTTCCCCTGTGCTCATCGTGATCCGCCGGCTGCCAGTTGAAACTTTGGGACGGTCGAAGTTAACCCGATCTTGTGGTACTGTAATGGCGTAAGTGTCTCGTAGCCAAGCTACTGGATTCTACTGCGATCTCTTTATCTCGTCCGCTTTTGTGTCGCTTCCGCGCTGCTGCCTGCGTGCCCTCGTCTCTGCATTATTTCGCAGGAAATAGACCGGGGGCGGAGTCGTGTTAAAATACTAATTCTCGGTGGGGTCATGTGTAAATCGGGCACGTGTTTGCATTATTACCGTCCGAACAGGGTAGTACTCTCCGTCCTGTCCGCTCTTTTTAAACCGTCTCTGCATTATTACCGTCCGAACAGAGTATTACCGACGTGAGGCGCGATAAATGTAATTAGGTAAAGGTGACGCTTCACTGGCCAGTGGTCGCCGCCAGCCGTGCATGCAGAGCGAGCGAGACTGGACATGGAGCCTGTGCCCGTCGCCGTACGATCAACAGTCGGGAAGATACCCGTCGAGCGATCACGGATCGGCGGGTACTGTTTCCCCGTGTCTAGAAACTGCTTCAGAACCGAGCGTGCGTACGTGCCAAAACCGTCGCCTCACGAGAGAAACATGCGTGCGTGCCTGCGTGCCGATCCGGCCAGTTTCGGAATGCGCAGCCGGAGTAGACAAACACCTTGGCTATGGAACCGGATCCTCTAACATGGAGAAGGGAAGTTAGAGAAGCTACAATACTCTAACTTTTCTTTTTTCTATTCATATGGTTGAGCCTAAAACGACTTAAATTAATTTACAAATTGATAATCTAGTGTGTACATTTATAGTAATTACACACAAATAAGTTGATGGTGAAATAAAATTAATTTTAAATTATTTATATCTACAGTAAATATCAATAGTAAACAACCTACTAATACCTACTAACCTTCTCTAACTACCCTTTTTCATTTTACACTAGGTTAGGACTGTAGCATTGTGACTTTCCTTTTATATGTTAGAGGATCTGGTTTCCTTGGCTATTAGCGTGCTCGGCGACGCGTCTGACGTACACCGGCTGCTATCGCAACCTATGTGGTAACAATGTGCCTGGATTTTATTTAGTGCGGGGAATCGATGTGCGCGCCACACTGTCACGGTGGATTCCATCTCCGTTGCAGAGAAAAGTATGTGGAAAAAAGAATGACTCTGAGTCCCTGACCGAGCTCCATGAAGACGAGTAGATTAATTGTTTTTCCAGTAGAGTAAAACCAAGAAGATTCTGTAACTGGGACGGCCGCCAAGGATTCGATTGGATTGGACACCAGTTTTTCCAATATATGAGAATCAGAGAATCGAATAAGGCCTCTGGCTGAGCACTGGCCCGGTGGCGCCTTGTCGCTTTATGCCAGCATATATTAACGATTCTCTGGTCAAATCACCTTTGATCATTGCAGTCTACTAGCAGGGGAAACTGATTCGTGTAGGAGTGGCCGTGCCGCGCGCTCGTCTGCGCGACGTGGGTTGTTTACCGGTGAAACTTCCACCTTTGAGCTCGCATTCTCTTTCCCGGTCTGAGCTACTGTACTACTCCTTTCGTCTCAAAATAAGCCCTCTTTTGGTTCATAGGATAGGATAGGATTATCATAGTAATAGGAATCTTGTAGGAAATGAGATGACATGTATCTCAAATTCTATGAATAGAAATAGGAAACAAAATGTCATTTGGTTGACATCAAATGAATTTTTCCATTAAGTCTAGGCTTTTTTTTTATTTTCCTATGAAATGTGGAGGATAGGAACCAATCCTATGTAAGAATAGGAATCCATTTCTATGAATCAAAGGGCTCTAAAGAAAAAAATCCTATAAGAATCCTATCCTCTAGAATTCCTATGAAATTCCTCTAAACCAAAGGAGGCCAGCTGAGACGGAGTGAGTATTTCCTTTATTTTAAAATAAATGACTCAACTTTGTATTAAAATCACCATCGTGCGGCTCCTGCGGCCGCACCGGGGCGCCCAGATCCAATCGTCGGCGGACCTCCCCACCTCCCCTTGCCGTCGTCGGAGGGCGTCATCGAGCAAAGTTCGGGCGGCGGGGTTGTTTCTGTGGCGCAGTCGCGTCGGATCCGGTGAGCTCGGCTGCGAGCTTCATCGGCTGGGCTTTCTTCCCCGAGGCAGATGTGGGCTGGCGTCGGCAACTGCTGCCGGCGGAGGGTCTCGGCAAGGCATGGGCGTGTGGTGTGAAGGCTCTGGGTGGCGCACGGTGTGGAGGCCCAAGGGTGGTGCGTCATGGGCAAGGTGCGAGACGGCCCGGGGCGGCTCGGACCTGGCCGTTGGGCGGCACGGCGAGGCGTCCGCCACGAGGAACCACACGACAGCAGAGGAGTGGCGGGGCGCGGGCGCGAGGGGCGCATTTTCTCGTCCGGCGTGCGTTGGCGCAGGTGCGTGCTGCGGCATGGCTGGATATGGCTTCGGGCGGTGCTCCACTGCAGCCTACGACGGCTTGGTGGTGGCAAACTGCGGTGGCTCAATCCGCGATGGGAGGCCTTGGATCCGGCCAGCCGTGGTCGGATCTGGCTTGGCGGCTGGATTCGATGGCTGGACGCTTGCGGCATCCGCACAGTGCGGCTGGCTGCGGCGGCTCCTATCTGTTCTTTATCGACAAGCTGATCTGCGGGTGGTGATGCATTGCAGGAGGTTCAGCTGGTTTGATCAGGGCGTTGTGCAACTACACCGGGCGAAAGCTTTGACTCTGGTTTTGGCCGGAGCCGGCAACGGCGGCGCTAGTGTGCGTCGTGACCTTCTTGAAGGTATTGCCGTGGTGAGTGCTCATCTCCCTACCGACCCTTTCTCCGAGGGAAACCTAAGATCCGTGTATTCATGGATCAGACGATGGCGGTGTCTTGTGCCGTGCACCTCTTCATGGCTTCGTCTTTGAAGGTGGGGATCAGTTGGAGGGACTACCGGACTAGTGTTAGGTGCGCTAGAGTGGTGAGTTGGCGGCGAGGCTTCTGTGGCAACGATGGCGGCAGTGAGTGAGGTCGGAGGCACGTCAATGGTTGCGTTAGTCGGCTCTCCTTCGGCGTGTTCATGGGATTGCCTTGGTCTGTTTGTTGCTGTGAAGTCAGAGCTGCGGAGGAGGGCCCTCTGTGGCAACGATGACGAGAAGCAGGTGGTCTGTTCGACGGTCTTTCACGGCGCCAACTTTGCATATTACTTTTTCGTAGCTCTCTTTCAGAGTCGGAGCTGCGCCGTCCTTGACGCGGGTGGCCGAGTTTTGCGCGGAGCTTCATTGTCTCCACATGACCTCTACGGTGAAGTCAGAGTCGTTTGCTCCGGAATTAGAGATGCCGATGACGCCGCTTGAGAAGAAGTGATGACGATGACACGAGTGTGCTAGCTCGACGAGGCCCTCTTTAGAAAGGGGTGTATGAGGTATTCTATGTGTGCCGCTCAATGAATTGTGACGGTTTTCGTCCAGTTTTCGTTAATTAATTAGGCAATTCTCTTCTGCTTAATTATTGGACAAGGCAAATCTTTTGCCTCCGTTTTGAAAAAAAACTTCATACTAAAATTAGTACAAAGTTGAGTCACTTACCTTAGAACGGAGGGAGTACTTACTAATAATTCACATGTACAGAATGAAAACTTCATTCTCGACTTAACAAGAATTTTTATAAAAATGTTTCATTTGCTTCTCTTCATTGCAACTTTTATTTTTCTTCAAAACTTATCCTCATTTTTGGCCTAATTATTCTTCTGATGATCGACTCAACCTCTGATAAAAAAGATAGACTAATTGCAATCAATGATAAAAAAAAGATAGACCCGGTTCACTGTTGTTGAATTCGATTCACAGCAACCCGGCTCCTTCCTAGGGCAAGAGGTGGCGAGGCATAAGGCTCTAGGCGAAAGCCTTGTTCTTTGACGGGGTCGTTGTCGGTGATGCTTCATGGTGGCATCGTCGAGAAATACTTCTTCTCATTTGGTCGCAGTCGATCAGTGGGGAAGTTGCGATTGGAGGTTGTTGGCTAGGTCGGACCCATCCCAAGTTTGATGGGAAGGTTGTGTGCGGTACTATGCGAAAGCCTTTTGATCGGCGAGGGTGGATGCCGGTGACAAAGGTGTTTCTTGGACGTTGTTTTCCTTTTTGAAGGCGTTTCTGCAGATCTTGCTCACAATCGCTTTGGGGTAAAATAGCGATTAGGTGGTGGTGTTCTTTTTGCTTTGGTTTTAGTGGTTGCTTTTTCTTTCCTATTCTTTTTGTTTGTTGGTTTTCGATATAGTTTTTCTTATAAACCAGATAAACTCTTTTTCCTATCTAAATGAAATCGGCAGGGCTCCTCCCTTCCTCGTTAAAAAAAATACCACTAATTGAAAGCTTCTGGTCAATAGCTTTAGAAGAAGGTTTGAAGACATGGTTTTGTCTTTCTTATTCTTGTTTTCTTTGTTCTTTTCTTCCTTTTAATTGCTTGTATACAAAAAAAAAATAGGTGCAGCAGGAATTTTCTACCGTTTACTGTCCAAAAAAGTCCAGCTCGGTTATATATGTCCCGTTCGAATGTACTACTACTAGAAGACCGGGGTGCATCTAAAAACAAAACAAGTCCGGGGTGAAGGAGTGCTTGCCATCTCAACAGGCGAAGGTTCCAAGGTCAACGGAAATTTTCTCGACCTGTCCATGTGCACTGACGAACGTTCGAGGACTACAGAACGAACCGTGGTGCCGGCGATGTTGCGATGGTGAACTCGAACTGACGGTACGATCTGGCTAGATGGACAGACTTGGGCCCTGTTTGGATCCCTAAGTTAGAGTTAGTTTTAGTTAGTTGGGGCTCAAATAACTCAAAAATATCCAAACATGGTGGGTTAATTTGGGTTAGTTGGATCTGACGTACCTAAAAAAGTAGCCTACACTAGAGGAGCTTATTTGGATTAGTTCTTCTAGGCCCATTAGAAAAAATAGTAAAAAAAGTTATTCCTCCCATTCAAACATGGTCCAAAGTAGTCAAATGATTGAGAAAGAATATTTATTGTCAATCTAACCCTACCATCCAAACAGCTCTTTGGTTAGAGTCAGCCTAGGGTTAGTTTAAGATTAGAATATCCAAACAGGGCCTTGGCACGGGAAGCGCCGGTGGGTTCCCGTCGGCGAGGAGGATAGGATACGATGTGTACGGACGGCGGGCGGGCGGGCCGGTAATTGAGTTCTGCGTGAAAAACTAGGCGCCCACGACCGCGCGCGCTCCGGTGACGTACGTGACCCCGCTTGACCGCTCGGGTGGGCGGCGGCGGGGCGATTCCGCTGTGTGGCCAGCTGAGAGCGAGACGTGCTGGACGCGCGGCGGGCTGGTCGACAGTGCAACCGGCAGACATCCGACACGAGCCGGTGTCTGGGCGCGCCGGGCGCCATGTTCCCGGCTGGACTGGCAATGGCGCGTCCCATCTGAACCTCCGGTTTTTCGCCGTTGGCCTCAGCAGAAGGGTCGATACTTAAAACCTACGCGATTCCCTTGGGCGTGAGAATTTTTTGAAGTTGTAATGATCTAGCCAAGTCAAGGATTCAGGTCCGGGAAAAAGATTTGGTTTGTGACTAACTTAGCCAAAGATTGCCACAATTAAAGTTAGGCAAATTTGATCAACTTAGGTGAGTGTTTGGTTCATGCCATACCTTATGCAAGCCACACTTGGATCCCACATGACATACATACAAAAAGTGTGACAAGATTCCTTTAGGCTTGCCAACTTTGTGGTTCTTATTTTGATGAACTAACTTTAGGCAAGCTTGGCAAAAATGTGTGGTAAGATATGACAATGCTAGTCCTAGAACTAAACAACCCCAAAATCCGCTCCCTCTGTAACGGTTTATGGAGCTTGTTTGTCTCGACCTTTAGGAGGGGCAATAAGAGAAAAGTCTAAGGCCTCCTTTAGTTTGGAGGAATCCTGTAGGATTTGTAGAGGATATGTTTTTTTTAGGAAAAATTCCTATGAAGACCTTTGGTTTGTAGGAATGGATTTCTATTCCTATATAGGATAGGAATCAATCCTTCATATTTCAAAGGGAAAAAAATATTAGCCTAGATTCAATGGAAAAAATCCTATACTATGAATCAAGTGACATCTCTTTCCTTATAAGAAGTGAGATGCATGTGACCTTACTTCCTATGATTTTCCTATTCCTATGATATTTCTATCCTATAAACCAAAGGAGGCTTAATTGTTTTTCAGTCACTATCAGTGGACCAGCCGCCACAGTGCATGCCATGTAGGCGTTGTCGACTGCAACGAATGAAACTTTTTTTAACCTAGTACAAATGCAAATGTTTATATACATGCACATACATTTACCCCTTATGAATGCACATGCACGCATCCTATTCCTATGAGTATCTCCGAAAGACCGAGCCATCATATCATCTTGAAATTTATGAATTCACCGTAGGCACCTCGTCGTCGATGAAAACGTCTCCTTCCACTGAATGCGCATCGCCGGAAATCCTGAAATAAATACAGGAATAAATACGAGCATCAGGACTTGAACTCTGATGGATTGGAGATACCATAGTCTCTCTAATCATCCAACCACAGGTTTGTTCGTGCTTTGAATGAAACTTGCATCATAATTGCACCACAAAAAGTTTGTGCACCATTTTTTTTAACTTTAAGCATTAGAGTGCTCATTCTATGCAACTTGATGTATCATCGGTGTGTGTGTGTGTGTGTTTTACGAAAAGATCAAATCTATTATAAAGATTCACCGGAAATATAAAACACCACAAGCATAATAAAAATCACATCAAGGTCAATGGACCACCGAACGACAATTGCCGCCGCCAGACGAGTCGCCGACGCACCCTGTCGCCGCTCTCATACCGGAGTCGGCCTGACCTTGTCGATGACAACTGAGAAGTCTTTGTGCATGTGCGCCTAAGAAACAGCGCCTTGGAGCCGCAGTCATCTCCGTTGAATCTTTGAATAGATCTAAAGAACTTGCCACCAAATAACATCGTTGCGTACGCAAGATGACAAAGCCTAAGCTCGCCGTCCCGAGAAGCTGGTAAGGATCTACGCTGGAGCTGCGTCTAATCCATCCCAACGGACGAACTTGAGGAGGACAAAAACCTATTTATCTACCTAGCCGGATTCGAGGTACCAGAAATCCCCTCCCCGACACCTGCCGCCGAAGCGGCAGGCGGAGAGGAGGCGAATCCACAGACTCGCCGGTGAAGAGTGAGGGGAGGAAGGCTTTCCCTAGTCACCGGTGTATTTGTCTCTAAATTTTATTATGTGATGTTTTGTACTTTTGGTGAGTATTATAATGATCCGCTATTCAAAAAAGAAAAACCAAACCAAGAAAATCATCAAAAATTAAAACAACATTGCACTTCTTTGGTCTTTAGTACTCCAGGGTATAACTGGTCAAAGGACCCGTGCTTCATGGGAGGGCCCAAAAGCACGCGTGCTTGGCACGTCACATGCTTGGCCCGACACACGACAAGCCTAGGGCTATTCGTGGGCTGCGAGCTAAACAGAGCCCTCCTTTTCTTAGAACATCCGAAAACCTAAAAAAAGAGTCTAAAAAGCCCAAATAAAAAAATAGCACCTGGGTCGCCGCCACACCTGGCATGCCAGGCCGACACGTTTAGCTAATGTATCATGCTTGGGCCTCGAGAAGAGGCACGCGTGCTTGTCACGGCCCACGATCACGAGAGCTATATCTCGCTTATAGTCTCGCCTCACCTAAAGTATCTGCAGGTATGGGTCGACCTATTTAACGCGTTTTCTCGCCGGTTCATTCACTAGTTTGTTCACTCGGCTACTGGGCATTTTTGTTCGTTTTCTTTTCTTTTGTTTTTTGCTTTCTTTCAATTTTCTTTTGGTTTTCTCACTAGTTTACTTTGTTCCCGCAAAAAAGAAAATTAGTTTTTTTCCTTTTCTCAATTTCCACTGCATTTTTTTCTCTTTTCTTTGTTTCTTTCCTCGGTTTTCACTATTTTCCTTTTCTTCCTTTCTTTATTTCTTCATTTGTGGTTTTTATTTGTTTTGCTTCATTTCCTCATCGGTTTTCAAGCTTTTCTTTGGGTTCTTTCTTTGTTTGTTTCCAAGGTCTTTATTTTGTTCTTTCCTCCGTTTCTTCGGTTTTCTTTGTTCTTTCTTCATTTTTATTTTTACTGCAACACATGGCTACATTTTTTCACACACATTTGCACATTTCACGTATGGATCAAGACTTCTTTTATACGTTTTTAATATTTTCCAAATGCATGATTAATATTTTTTCTAAATACATTTGATGAATACTTTTTTCATAAACATTGTAAATTTTCGGTATATATTAGGAACATGTTTAAATACATATTTAAAATCTTTAAAACATATAATTAAACTGTTTTTGATACACTATCACATTTTTCTTTAAAAACGTGTTTTTCTTTTCAAAATTTCAAATACACGTTCTACATTTTTATCATATACATCACACACATTTTTTTACACGTTTAACATTTTTCTAAATAGACAACTAAAATTTTAATAAAAATGTGTTTTTCTTTTCAAAATTTTAAATACATGTTCTACATTTTTTATATAAATCGCGCACATTTTCTACACCTCTAACATTTTTTTAAATATACAACTAAAATTTTAATAAAAATGTGTTTCATGACTACTTTTTCCATACACATTGTACATTTTCAATATATATCAGGAACATTTTCTAATACATGTTTAAAATTATTGAAATATATGATTAACATTTTTGTATCAATTTTTTTGTTCAATTGTTTTAATACACGTTTTACATCCTTTTTGTATACAGCAGGAACATGTTTTTGTACCCCGTTAACATTTTTTAAATAGATGATTAACATTCTTTGAAATAATTTGTATACACAGTTTCTTTTTTGGCATATATCATAAATATTTGCTGATAAATGTTTAACATTTTTTTGTTGCATGGTCAATTTTTTTTCAAATTCCTTATTTACATTTTTTAAAATACATTATCAACTTTTTTCATACACGTTTTATATTTTTTGGATAATTTTTCTGTATATGTAAGGAACATTTTTTTCTATATGTAGTTCATAGTGGAATCTCTAAAAGGTTTTATATTTAGGAATGGAAGGAGTATATTTAGAATATTTGGATGTGTAAAAAAAAGAAAAACAAAAAGCAGAGAAGAAAACAAAAAAGTGAAAGAAAAACAGAAAAAAAAACGAGGCTGAGACCTCCCACGAGCTGGCCCGGCCAGTATGGCGCTCCCTCAGGCGAGACCAAACTCACGGAATATCCTGACGGACGCTCGTTGCGGCAGAATGTCAAGCGAAACGCACAGAGGCGAGCTACCTAACGATCAAGATGGGCCGGCCCAACTACGAGATAGTACTCGCGCTACAGTATCCGGTTTTGGGTACTTTCTCGAAGGTTCCTGACCGGTTTTGGGAGAAGGTTCTTGAACCAGATTTCACTGATTTTTCCTTTTTCTATTTCTTTTTTTCTTCTGTTTCTTTATTACATTTTCCAATTCCTTTTTCATCTCTTTCTATTTCCTTTTTGTTCTTTACATTTTCAAATTCCTTTCTGTTTCTTTTTTTTTTCTGTTTGTTTTCTTTCTTTGGTTTCTTTTTTCATTTTATTTTTCTTTTCTTTCTTTTTTCAAAATATTCAAATTTTGTTTGCCTTTCCATAAAATGTTCAGTTTTTAAAAAAATGTTCTCAGAATTCAAAAATTGTTCTCATTGCACAAAAAAGTTCAAAACTTTCGAAAATTAATATAATGTACCCGACTTCAATTTTTTGTTCACGTTTTCAAAAAATGTTCGTGCTTCGAAATTTGTTCGGGATTTTTCAAATTTGTTCTACGTTTTAAAATTTGTTCTCAATATTCAAAAAATGTTCGTGCTTTAAGAAATTGTTCGCGCTTCTAAATTTGTTCTACGTTTCAAAATTTGTTCTCAAATTCAAAACAAATGTTCATGCTTTAAAAAACATTCCGCGCTTCCAAATTTGTTCTCCGTTTCAAAATTTCTTCTCAAGATTTAAAAAATGTTCGTGCTTTAAAAAATATTAATGTTCAAATTTTGTTCTCGATTTTAAAATTGTGTTCTCTAAATTCAAAAAATGTTCGGGATTTTAAAAAGTGTTCATTTTATCAAAACTTTGTTCAAGATTTTAGTTTTTCTTCTAACATTTTCAGCAAACGCGAACAATTTTTGAATTTTTTAAAATTTTGAACATATCCAATGTTTAAGGTTTCTAGGTGGGGGTCTTAGCTATGTAGTACTCACTCCGTTCCTAAATATTTGTCTTTCTAAACATTTCAAATGACTACTCATTTTATCAAAACTTTGTTCAAGATTTTTAGTTTTTCTTCTAACATTTTCAGCAAACGCGAACAATTTTTGAATTTTTTAAAATTTTGAACATATCCAATGTTTAAGGTTTCTAGGTGGGGATCTTAGATATGTAGTACTCACTCCGTTTCTAAATATTTGTCTTTCTAGACATTTCAAATGACTACTACATGCGGATGTATGTAGACATATTTTAGAGTGTAGATTCACTCATTTTGATCCGTATGTAGTCATTTGTTGAAATGCCTAGAAAGACAAGTATTTAGGAACGGAGGGAGTAGATGATATGTTAAAGTACGCGCGCTACATATGACCGAAGGTTTGCTCAAAGAAAAAACATACGTATGACCGAAGGAGTTTGTTAGCTCGCCTGGTCAGCGACAAGGGTATACTAGCTCCAGGTGGAGGGTCATTTTAGGTGATTTTTTTCGCTGTTTCGTCGCGACGATGGGCCGGCCCATTCGGGGGCTGTTTCTGTGCGGCGCGTGCGAATCGGACGCAAAGAGCGGCGCATAGGAGGTCTCCAAACCGCGCCCGCACGTTTAAGGGTGGGCCGGCCCAGAGGACCAGGTCTGCTGCACGGATCGTTCTTCCTTCCCCTGCCCCGCTGCCGCCGCACCGCCACCTCCACCGCCGGGGACTCGCGCCTCCCATCCCAGCAAA
Organism: Triticum urartu; assembly: GCF_003073215.2. NCBI lineage: Eukaryota > Viridiplantae > Streptophyta > Magnoliopsida > Poales > Poaceae > Triticum > Triticum urartu. The sequence goes on along the minus strand of NC_053026.1, from coordinate 417,202,959 downwards.
GCCCTGTTGCTGCTGTCCAATGGCTCGGAAGGATCTCTCCCGTCTCCGGCGGGCCTGCGATGATGACCGTCTCAGCGCGCTCCCTGACGACCTGCTCCTCCTAATCCTGCGCCGTCTCGACAGCCGCACCGCACACGGCGCCGCGGCGCTCTCCAAGCGCTGGGCTCACCTCCCCCGGGAGCTCACCGCCCTGGATCTCAAAGTGACCGACACACTGCCACAGCGCTACCGCCGATGCCTCCTCCGCCGCGGCGAAGCCACGAGATCGCTGCAACTAGCCCAGATTGCCAGAAAGCTAGAGGATATCGCCGGGCGGTACCAGCGCCGCGCCATGCGCTCCATGGTCGCCTCTGTCCGGAGCCTCTTGGCCAGCGGACTTCACCGGCGTGTGAATAGGCTATCGCTCGAGATCTTCGAAGACAGCACCTCGGCCTGCATCAACAGCCTTATAGCGGAAGCCGTCGACTCCTGGGGCGTCCAGGATCTCGCGGTCGTTGCCACGCCGACCGAGCGGACCGTGAACACGCCGCCGGCCTACGATCTCCCCCATGGTCGCATCAGCAGAAAGCCAGGCGAGTCTCGCCTGCAAAGCCTCAAGCTTTCCAACTGCTTGCCCCCGCCGCTTGAGGGGTTCACCGCGCTCACCACGCTCGTCTTGCAAGACTTGCCCAGATCAACGCCGGCGGCCGTCTACCGGAGGGTGATTGCCGCGTGCCCGCAGCTGCAGATTCTGCACCTCATCCGCTGCGGGTACAAAAGCAGAGCCTTTGCACTGATACTCAACGCACCCATGTCAGGAATCAGGGAGCTTCTATGGGACGGCCCGTTGATGCTAGTTGAGATCCGCTCTCTCCCGAAGCTCCAGAGCCTTACTGTTCTGCACGCCAACCTTCTGTTGAGCTCCGCCGCCTCCCCTTGCCTCGAGCATGTGAGCTTCGTCTTCTCCGTTGATCAAGGTTCTTTCCGGTACAACTCGAAGCTGGAGACCATCTCTGTCATCCTCATGCGGTTCTTTCAAGGCGCCGTCGGCATGACGGACCTCGCCCTGCGGATTACCGGGCCAGGTATGTGGATCGCCCTGAAGAATCCGGTCTGTCAAATGGCCAACGTAAGGAGGCTGCTGATTGCGGACGTGCCTTCCTCCTGGGATGTCTCGGGCTCAGGGCCGCACCTGCTCATCGACGCAGCACCATTGCTTGAGAGCATCCACGTCCATGTTCCCAAACCCGAGGAGGAGCCGTGCCGGAAGACGCCGTGGCCGCCCTCGACCGCGCGCCACCACCGCCATCTGAAGGAGCTGGTGGTCGTCGGCTTTCAGGGAACAGAGAGGCATCTTCACCTTGTAAGGTACGCCGTGGAAGCGTCCACGGCGCTGAGCCGTGTTGCTCTGTTCAAGCATGGACATGTCAGGGAGAAGGAGCCCTGCGGCTGGGAGATGGTGACCCTGCGAAGCAAGTGGAGTGACGAGGAGAAGCGCGCCGTTCTGGATAGAGTCTGCTGCCCCACCGCCCAAATTGAAGTGGTGCTAGGTTGAATTCAGTCTCTGCAGTGTATGCAGGAAATTATTATTACGCTTCTGGGATTAATTTGTGTTCTTCGAGTAAGGATGATCGATGTTTGTCTGGTTTCTGGATTTTGCTAATAAGTGAGAAGAAGAAAATGAAGGTTGTGTGATGTAATCTGTATGCTATGTAACTGAAATGTTTCCTGCCTTACTTGCTGCTGTTTTGTACTACCTCATAGCGAGGTCGATATGAGACGGCCATCCTGAAATAATCAAAGGTGGTCTGCAGGCATCAGAAGGCAAGGTACCGTTTCTCGCTCAACTCGTTTGTTTTCTGTAGTACACTGTTCTTATGCCACCCATGCTTTCTTATAGGACCTCCAGTTTACCTCAGTTTATATATGCTTTTACTCCGGAAAAGATTATAAATCACGTTTGCGCTTTCAGCTTATTAGATAGATAAATCTTTGCCCTGATTAGGAATTTTATGTTCTGCTCTTTGCATGTCTAGATGAAGTAACACGTCTTTGTTCCACGACTCGGAGTCTGTTACTCCCTGTACTACTTGGATCACATCGGTTGCTAATTAGTTGATGAACGTCATATATTCCTTGGTCTAAGATGGCATCTGGTGCTTGAAACTGCGGCTGTACTAATAAGGTGAGATGTTAATTTACGTTTGCAGAATCACTTTAAGTTTCATTTGATTATTCGAGTATCAGTATAAATGTCTTATTGCATATTGCCAGATGTTTTTGTATCACCTTTGCTGGATACACCATAACTGTAATTTGGCCTGATGGAGTTCTCTCATTTTCTATCTCATACTATACTAGATGTGTTCATGTGGTCGCCTTGATTTTGGCTTTCGATAAAGGACTGAACTTAGTTTTTGTGCTTCAGTCATTGAATATCTAGCAATATATTCATCTTCGGCAAGCAGCTACTCCAAACTCCATCTCTCCAAACGGCATAGGATAGCCTGATGTTTCATGTGCTCTCTGAGTCAAATTGCAGCTCGTGTCGCCTATCCATTCTTCCCTTGCTTTGGTAACTCCACCAACTTGCTGCCATGTATTGTAGATTATGTAGAGAGTTTGTTGTTTCCATGAAATCACCAAGATTGTGTCTAAAAATCTGAAGCCTGTATTCATTTGAAACAATTCACCAGTTTATTGGCGCATTTAGAGGGCTAATGTCTTTCATTCAGTCACTAAGCTAGAGTAATAATCCTAAATGTAGTAGCCATCCAAAAAAACAAGCAAACATCAGTTGATAGGCGGTCTGAACGCCATGGGCGTAACAGCTCCTCTCGGGGCCTGAAAGCCATAGCCATAGAAGCCCCTTCTGAACGCGGTGATCGAAAAGAAAAACTGAAATGTTTCCTGCACTTACCTTCTGCTGCCTTGTATTGCATAGTGAGGTCAATATGCTGGAGTATCATGCTTCTTTTGCAAACTTGGGTGCCGCAATCGCTTCTTTATATTTCCCTAATTGCTATTTTCTGTACACAAGTTTCAGCAGCAGCTACCTTTATGAGCAATTGAGCATTGTTGCAATCGTTGGTTGGTATCTACATTACTTTACATGTTTGATTTATACTCCGTCTATCGGTGGTCATCCATGCCTAGAATCTGGGCATAGATGTTCTGAACTTGAGAAGTGATCGGAGTGAAATCTCACATGTCCCAAGTTGCTAAATGTAGCTTCTTCTGGAGGACGGAAGATCCCCTGTTTTTTACCAACAGTTGAACTGTGCTTGCAGTACAGATGCGCGCATCCTAGTTATTTGGCTCTCTGAAAACTTGTTTTTTTGTGTCATCGTTGTTTTTTAAGATAAAATCACAGTTGAGCAAGCTGCTTCGTCTCCGCCTTGCTCAGGTACTTTTTTTTTGAAATTTTTTTCGAACTTTATTCATTAGAAATAATCATTACATCGTTTATGAGGATTGGTACAATTGCATTATGTGGTTCCTTGAACCAATCAGAAATGAAGGAAAATCTAGCAAACTTGGCAAGTTCACAAGTAATTTTATTTGCTTCTCTATTACAATGCTCGAATCTAAAAATAGGAAAATCGCAAGCTAAGTGAAAACAGTCATAAAAAATTGCAGCTGCTGCCCCCGACGATTGTCCTCCTTCGTTCATGGTCTCAATCACCTCCATATTATCCGAGTTAATAATTATGCGATTACAACCCGTCCTTTGCACAAGCGATAGGCTGAATTTTAACGCCAAAGCTTCAACCATCAACACATCTGCACACCAGTCAATCTTACCATTTCCCCCACCGATGAACCTACCTTTGTCATCTCTTAAGACCACGCCGATCGTACCCCTGAGAAGGTCGTGGTCAAAAGAAGCATCAACGTTAAGTTTAACAAATCCCGTTAGGGGGCTAGACCATCCTCCTCTTTTCATGGAAGCCTAAGGCAAGGAGGCATTAACAAAATTGGCAGTGAAAGCGCGTATCCCCATGGATATCTGTTGTGCATTCTGAGTGGTCTCATTGTGTACCAATTTGCGCCTTTCCCACCACAAGTACCAGGTTGATATGGCAATCATGTCACGCACATTTCGAGTGCCCATAATACATAGTTTCTGATCTGGTAATGAAAGTAAATATTCCAAGACTACCTCACCCGCATAGTCTATTTTACAAGCTCTGTCGATAATATCGTCCATCGTGTTCTCCAGACTTCTTTTACTCTGTCACATAGAAACAACAGATGTTTTGTGTCTTCTGGCCCGGATGAGCAGGCAGGACACTCAGGCGAGACTTTCACATGTCTATTAGCTAACTTAACACGACACAGAAGAGTGTCATGAAGTCTACGCCAAATAAATATTTTAACCTTTGATGGACACGCAAGTTTCCAAATCCTCCCCCAAATAGGATTGACCGTGGTACGTCCCATCCCATTGGTATGTTGTAACTTCCTGAAGGAAATATGCCCTAGAGGCAATAATAAAGTTATTATTTATTTCCTTATATCATGATAAATGTTTATTATTCATGCTAGAATTGTATTAACCGGAAACATAATACATGTGTGAATACATAGACAAAAACAAAGAGTCACTAGTATGCCTTTACTTGACTAGCTCGTTAATCAAAGATGGTTATGTTTCCTAACCATAGACATTAGTTGTCATTTGATTAACGGGATCACATCATTAGGAGAATGATGTGATTGACTTGACCCATTCCATTAACTTAGCACTTGATCGTTTAGTTTGTTGCTATTGCTTTCTTCATAACTTATACATGTTCCTATGACTATGAGATTATGCAACTCCCGTTTACCGGAGGAACACTTTGTGTGCTACCAAACGTCACAACGTAACTGGACGATTATAAAGGTGCTCTACAGGTGCCTCCGAAGGTACTTGTTGGGTTGGCGTATTTCGAGATTAGGATTTGTCACTTCGATTGTCGGAGAGGTATCTCTGGGCCCTCTCGGTAATGCACATCACTCAAGCCTTGCAAGCATTGCAACTAATAAGTTAGTTGCAGGATGATGTATTATGGAACGAGTAAAGAGACTTGCCGGTAACGAGATTGAACTAGGTATTGAGATACCGACGATCGCATCTCGGGCAAGTAACATACCGATGACAAAGGGAACAACGTATGTTGTTATGCGGTCTGACCGATAAAGATCTTCGTAGAATATGTAGGAGCCAATATGAGCATCCAGGTTCCGCTATTGGTTATTGACTGGAGACGTGTCTCGGTCATGTCTACATAGTTCTCGAACCCGTAGGGTCCGCACGCTTAAAGTTCGGTGACGATCGTAATTAGGGTTTTTGTGTTTTGATGTACCGAAGGTTGTTCGGAGTCCCGGATGTGATCACGGACATGACGAGGAGTCTCGAAATGGTCGAGACATAAAGATTGATATATCGGAAGCCTATATTTGGATATCGGAAATGTTCCGGGTGAAATCGGGATTTTACCGGAGTACCGGGGGGTTACCGGAACCCCCCCGGGGGTTATTGGGCCTACATGGGCCATAAGGGAGGAGAGAAGGGCCGGCTAGGGCAGGCCGCGCGCCCCCTCCCCCCTAGTCTGAATAGGACAAGGAAGGGGGGGGGGGGGCGGCGCCCCCCTTTCCTCTTTCTCCCTTCCTCCTTCCTTTTCCAACAAGGCAAGAGGGGGGGAGTCCTACTCCCGGTTGGAGTAGGACTCCTCCAGGCGCACCCATAGGGCCGGCCGCACCTCCCCCTCTCCCTCCTTTATATACTGAGACAAGGGGGCACCCCATGACACACAAGTTGATCCTCGTGATCGTTCCTTAGCCGTGTGCGGTGCCCTCTTCCACCATATTCCACCTCGGTCATATCGTAGCGGTGCTTAGGCGAAGCCCTGCGTCGGTAGAACATCATCACCGTCATCACGCCGTCGTGCTGACGAAACTCTCCCTCAACGTTTTGCTGGATCGGAACTCGAGGGACGTCACCGAGTTGAACGTGTGCAGAACTCGGAGGTGCCGTACGTTCGGTACTTGGATCGGTCGGATCGGGAAGACGTACGACTACTTCCTCTACGTTGTGTCAACACTTCCGTTGCCGATCTACGAGGGTACGTAGACAACACTCTCCCCTCTCGTTGCTATGCATCACCATGATCTTGCGTGTGCGTAGGAAAATTTTGAAATTACTACATTACCCAACACTTGCTCCCATATTGGTGGCCCCATTCCACAAAATAAGCAGACCGAACCAAAAAGATCCCATTTTTCATGAAATTCCAAGCTACAAAATCAGGCATATCATGTTGCGATATCGGGATCGCAAGCACTCGCTGAACATCAATAGGCCATAGAGTTTGTCTGAGAAGATCTTCATCCCAAATTTAGAATTGGATCAATCAAACCTTCTACCTTCCGTAACAACTGGCCTCCCTTAGGGGTAACAATTTTACGGTTTGCACAATTTGAAATCCAGGCGTCCTCCCAAATGTCAATATTCTGCCCATTTCCCACTCGCCAAATATGACCACGCTTCAGGGAGCTCACACCCGCCATAATACTTTGCCAGGTGAAGGAAGAACCCTTCTTCAGGTCAGTGTTCAACAAGTCACCGTCAGGATAGCATTTGACTCTCAAAATAGTAGCACATAGAGAATCCAGATTCTCGATAAGACGCCAAGCCTGTTTAGCAAGCATAGCCAAATTGAAACAATGGATATCCCGAAAACCCATTCCTCCTTGGTTCTTGGGTATAGACATTTTCCACCAAGCCATCCAATGCATCCTCCTTTGGTTGTCCTCATCTCCCCATCAGAAATGCGCCATCGCGTCAATAATTCCTTTGCAATTTTTTTAGGAATTTTAAAGACTGACATTGCATAGGTGGGAATAGCTTGAACAACCGCTTTAAGTATGATTTCCTTTCCTCCAGCCGACAGAAGTTTTTCCTTCCAACCACTAATTCTCTAACAATACGATCTATTAAGTATTGAAAACAATCAGTTTATCTAAACTCACATTGGCTGACAGTCCTAAATATTTGTCTTTCAAGGCCTCAGTCATTATATTAAGAATTGTACACATTTGTTCTCTAGTGTCCACTCCTGTATTAGGGCTAAAAAAGATGCTGGATTTGTCGACACTGACCATCTGCACTGAAGCTGCGCAATACGAATCTAGAACTAATTTTAATGTTTCCGCCCTTTGCAAATTTGCTTTCATAAGGATTAAAGAGTCATCAGCAAAAAGAAGGTTCGTGACAGATGGGGCATCTCTGCAAACCTTTACTCTTGAAATATTCTCATTTTCTTCCGTATGCGTTAGTAAAGCTCTGAGACCCTCCGTGCAAAACAAGAACAGGTAAGGAGACAACGGGTCTCCTTGCCTCAGACCCCTAATAGGTTTAAAACTTTCACTTTCCTCCGCATTAAACCGAATAGGATATTCAACAGTAGACACACACTCCATAATAAAATTTACCCACACATCACGAAATCCAAGTTTGAGCATAATCTCCTTGAGAAAAGGCCATTCAACCCAGTCATAAGCTTTATGCATATCCAATTTTATCGCACAAAATCCTTCTTTGCCTGATCTCTTTTTCTTGATGGTGTGGAAGCATTCGTATGCCACCAACACGTTGTCCGTAATAAGTCTTCCAGGCACGAACGCGCTTTGAGTTGGGCTAATAATATCTAGTAGGAACACCTTTAGGCGAGAGGCAATTATTTTTGCAATAATTTTATACACCACATTGCACAGACTAATTGGTCTAAACTGGGTTACCTTCTTCGAATAGTTGACTTTTGGTATCATCACAATCGCAGTATCATTCCAACCAGATGGGATAGTGCAAGTGTTTACTGCTTTCAAAACCTCCTCGATCAGATCATCTCCTAACATTGGCCAAAACCTTTTATAGAAAATAGCATGGAGCCCATCAGACCCTGGGCTTTCAAATCCCCAATGTCGAACAAGGCTTTACGAACATCACCAGCCATTTACGGAGAAAGGAGGGCATTGTTCATCTCAGTAGATACTCTCCTCTTTACTAGTGATAACACATCCTGATTAGGTTGCTCAATCTCTGAGGTAAACAGCTTTTTAAAATATTCTGTGATATGATCCTTCAATTCTGTATCTTGTCGCCAGACCCCAATATCATCGAGAATCTTTTTAATATTATTTCTCTTTTTTCGAGCAGTAGCTGCATTATGGAAGAAGGGAGTATTTCGGTCTCCGTGCATCAACCAATTTGCTCTACCTCTTTGCAACCAAAAAATCTCTTCGCGATCCAACAGATTCTCAATGAGAACTACAATTTCTTTCTTCCTAGAAAGGGAATATGTATTCATAGGGCCACGTTTCAATTTCTCTAACTCTTTTTATTCTCCGTCTTGGTCCTTTCAAGATCTCACGGTCCCAGGAATGTAGATCGACGTGTACCGCTCGGGTCCTGTCTGCGAGCGTCGGGCCAATACTGGCCAGCTGTGCCTTCTCCCAAGATGCCTTGACAATTTCACTAATAGTTTCTTCTTTAAGCCATCTGGCTTCAAATTTTTTAATACCCCTATTCAGCGGCCGAAACATATTATCGTCAAAATAATCCATATCCAGAACTAACAGTGGGTGGTCAGAATGTACATGGTTTTCATTAATCACAGCCGCCCACGGAAATTTATGCGCCATTGTACATTACATACTGCACGGTCAAGACGTTCCCTAATCTCACTTCTCCTCCATGTAAAGGGGTCGCCTATGAACCCCATATCATCCAAGCCACATTCTGCTAGATAGTCACGAAAATCCTTCATCATTCCATTTGGTCTGGCATTGCCTCCCTCTTTCTCCTAGGAATATAAAATCTCATTAAAGTCTCCTAGAATCATCCATGGATGATTACCCTTATGATACAAATTACGAATATCCTCCCAAGATAAATTAAGATCGCCCCAGTTCGGGTGACCATAAAAACCCATGAAACGCCACTATACGACTTCCTCATTCATAAACAAAATATCAATAAAATTAGCCAAGATATAGTTCAACTCAATTTTGTTCACTTTATAATAAAACAAGACAAGGCCCCCGGCCCGACCATTACTCTCCACCACAAACATGGAATCAAAACTAAGGACCCGACGTAGCTCATCGACTTTACAATTATTCAAGTGGGATTCTGAAAGAAAAATTAAGTCTGCCCAAACCCGCTCTTGAAGGTCCAAGAGCTCTCGAACTGCCATGGTAGATAGCATTGAAGGAAATATGCCCTAGAGGCAATAATAAAGTTGTTATTTTATATTTCCTTATATCATGATAAATGTTTATTATTCATGCAAGAATTGTATTAACCAAAAACTTGATACATGTGTGGATACATAGACAAAACACCGTGTCCCTAGTAAGCCTCTACTAGACTAGCTCGTTAATCAAAGATGATTAAGTTTCCTAACCATAGACATGTGTTGTCATTTGATGAACGGGATCACATTAGTAGGAGAATGATGTGATGGGCAAGACCAATCCGTTAGCTTAGCATAATGATCGTTAAGTTTTATTGGTATTGCTTTCTTCATGTCATATACATATTCCTTTGACTATGAGATTATGCAACTCCCGGATAACGGAGGAATACCTTGTGTTCTATCAAACGTCAAAACGTAACTGGGTGATTATAAAGATGTTCTACAGGTATCTTTGAAGGTGTTTGTTGGGTTGGCATAGATTGAGATTATGATTTGTCACTCCAAGTATCAGAGAGGTATCTCTAGGCCCTCTCGGTAATGCATATCATAATAAGCCTTGCGCAATGTGACTAATGAGTTAGTTGCAAGATGATGCATTACAGAACGAGTAAAGAGACTTGCCGGTAACGAGATTGAACTAGGTATGGAGATACCGACGATCGAATCTTGGGCAAGTAACATACCGATGACAAAGGGAATAATGTATGTTGTCATTATGGTACGACCGATAAAGATCTTCGTAGAATATGTGGGAACCAATATGAGCATCCAGGTTCCGCTGTTGGTTATTGACCGGAGAGGTGTCTCAGTCATGTCTACATAGTTCTCGAACCCGTAGGGTCCGCACACTTAACATTCGATGACGATTTTGTATTATATGAGTTATGTAATTTGGTGATCGAATGTTGTTCGGAGTACCGGATGAGATCACAGACATGACGAGGAGTCTCGAAATGGTCGAGAGGTAAAGATTCATACATTGGACGATGATATTCGGACATCGGAAGTATTCCGAGGGTACCGGGTGCATATCGGGTCACCGGAAGTGGTTCCGGGCATCCCCCCGGCAACTACATGGGCCTTAATGGGCCAAGAGGGGGACAAACCAGCCCCTAAGGGGCTGGTGCGCCTCTCCCATATGGACTGGACAAATTGGAGTAGAAAAGGGGAAGGAGGAAAGGAAAAAGGGAATAGGATTCCCCCTTCCCTGTCTTCCCTTCCTACTCCGAATATGAATAGGAAAGGGGGGGAGGCCGAATTGGGAGGACCCCAGGTAGGATTCTGCCACCTCTTGAGCACTGCGCTGGTTTTCCCTTGAAGAGGAAAGGGTGATGCAGCAAAGTAGCATAAGTATTTCCCTCAATTTTTGAGAACCAAGGTATCAATCCACTAGGAGACTACGCGCAAGTCCCTCGTACCTACACAAATAAATAAGAACCTCGCAACCAACGCGATAAAGGGGTTGTCAATCCCTTCACGATCACTTACTAGAGTGAGATCTGATAGAGATAATAATAATAAGATAAATATTTTTGGTATTTTTATGATATAGATTGAAAGTAAAGATTGCAAAATAAGAGGCGCTAGAAATAACTTGTTGACGGGAGATTAATATAATAGAGAATAGACACAGGGGCCAAAGGTTTCACTAGTGGCTTCTCTCAAGATAGCATAAGTATTACGGTGGGTGAACAAATTACTGTCGAGCAATTGATAGAAAAGTGAATAATTATAGGAATATCTAGGCATGATCATGTATATAGGCATCACGTCCGCGACAAGTAGACCGAAACGATTCTGCATCTACTACTATTACTCCACACATCGACCGCTATCCAGCATGCATCTAGAGTATTAAGTTCATAAGAACAGAGTAATGCTTTAGGCAAGATGACATGATGTAGAGGGATAAACTCAAGCAATATGATATAAACCCCATCTTTTTATCCTTGATGGCAACAATACAATACGTGCCTTGCTGCCCCTGCTGTCACTGGGAAAGGACACCACAAGATTGAACCCAAAGCTAAGCACTTCTCCCATTGCAAGAAAGATCAATCTAGTAGGCCAAACCAAACTGATAATTCAAAGAGACTTGCAAAGATAACCAATCATACATAAAAGATTTCAGAGAAGAATCAAATATTGTTCATAGATAAACTTGACCATAAACCCAAAATTCATCGGATCTCGACAAACACAACGCAAAAAGAGTTACATCAAATAGATCTCCAAGAAGATCGAGGAGAACATTGTATTGAGATCCAAAGAGAGAGAAGAAGCCATCTAGCTAATAACTATGGACCCGAAGGTCTGAGGTAAACTACTCACACATCATCGTAGAGGCTATGGTGTTGATGTAGAAGCCCTCCGTGATCGATGCCCCCTCCGGCGGAGCTTCGGAAAAGGCCCCAAGATGGGATCTCTTGGGTACAGAAGGTTGCAGTGGTGGAAATAGGGTTTCGTGGTGCTCCTGGATGTTTTCAGGGTAGATGGATATATATAGGAGGAAGAAGTAGGTCGGTGGAGTCACGAGGGGCCCACGAGGGTGGAGGGCGCGCCCAGGGGGTAGGCGCGCCCCCTGCCTCGTGGCCTCCTCGTTGGTTTCTTGACGTCCACTCCAAGTCCCCTGGATCACGTTTGTTCCAAAATAACTCTTCCAAAGGTTTCATTCCGTTTGGATTTCGTTTGATATTCCTTTTCTGCGAAACACTGAAATAGGCAAAAAAACAACAATTTGCACTAGGCCTTGGGTTAGTCCCAAAAATAATATAAAAGTGTATAAATAAGCCCATTAACATCCAAAACAGATAATATAATAGCATGGAACAATCAAAAATTATAGATATGTTGGAGACGTATCAAGCATCCCCAAGCTTAATTCCTGCTCGTCCTCGAGTAGGTAAATGATAGAAACAGAAATTTTGATGTGGAATGCTACCTAGCATAATTCTCAATGTAATTTTCTTTATTGTGGCATGAATATTCAGATCCGAAAGATTCAAGACAAAAGTCTAATATTGACATAAAAACAGTAATACTTCAAGCATACTAACTAAGCAATCACGTCTTCTCAAAATTACATGGTAAAAGAAAGTTCATCCCTACAAAATCATATAATTTGGTCATGCTTTATTTTCGTCACACAAGAATGCTCTCATCTTGCACTACCCCGATGACAAGCCAAGCAATTGTTTCATACTTTAGTAATCTCAGACTTATTTCAACTTTCACGCAATACATGAGCATGAGCCATGGATATAGCACTATGGGTGGAATAGAATAATGATAGGGGGTTATGTGGAGAAGACAAAAAAGGAGAAAGTCTCACATCGACGAGGCTAATCAACGGGCTAGGGAGATGCCCATCAATTGATGTCAATGCAAGGAGTAGGGATTGCCATGCAACGGATGCACTAGAGCTATAAATGTATGAAAGCTCAACAAAAGAAACTAAGTGGATGTGCATCCAACTTGCTTGCTCACGAAGACCTAGGGCATTTGAGGAAGCCCATTGTTGGAATATACAAGCCAAGTTCTATAATGAAAAATTCCCACTAGTATATGAAAGTGAAAAAACAAAGAGACTCTCTATCATAAAGATCATGGTGCTACTTTGAAGCACAAGTGTGTAAAAAAGGATAGTAGCATTGCCCCTTTTTATTTCTTTTTATTTCTTTTCTTTTTTTGGGCCTCCATTTTTTTGGACTTTCTTTTTTGGGGGGACAATGCTCTATTAATGATGATTATCACACTTCTATTTATTTACAACTCAATGATCACAACTCGATACTAGAACAAAATATGACTCTATATGAATGCCTCCGGCGGTGTACCGAGAAATGCAATGGCATGTATGATAAATTACGCATGGTGGCTTTTCCACAAATACGATGTCAACTACATTATCATGCAAAGCAATATGACAATGATGAAGCGTGTCATGAATGAAACGATGGAAAGTTGCATGGCAATATATCTCGGAATGGCTATGGAAATGCCATAATAGGTAGGTATGGTGGCCGTTTTGAGGAAGATATAAGGAGGTTTATGTGTGACAGAGTGTATCATATCATGGGGTTTGGATGCACCGGCGAAGTTTTCACCAACTCTCAAGGTGAGAAAGGGCAATGCACGGTACCGAAGAGGCTAGCAATGATGGAAGGGTGAGAGTGCGTATAATCCATGGACTCAACATTAGTCATAAAGAACTCACATACTTATTGCAAAAATCTACAAGTCATCAAAAACCAAGCACTACACTCATGCTCCTAGGGGGATAGATTGGTAGAAAAATACCATCGCTCATCCCCGACCGCCACTCATAAGGAAGACAATCAAAGAACACCTCATGTTTCAAATTTGTTACACAACGGTTACCATACGTGCATGCTACGGGACTTGCAAAGTTCAACATAAGTATTTCTCAAATTCACAACTACTCAACTAGCACAACTTTAATATCACCATCCTCATATCTCAAAACAATTATCAAGTATCCAACTTCTCATAGTATTCAACGCACTTTCTATGATAGTTTTTATTATACCCATCTTGGATGCCTATCATATTAGGACTAATTTCATAACCAAAGCAAATTACCATGCTGTTCTAAAGGACTCTCAAAATAATATAAGTGAAGCATGAGATATCAATAATTTCTATAAAATAAAACCACAACCATGCTCTAAAAGATATAAGTGAAGCAGTAGAGCAAAATTATCTAGCTCAAAAGATATAAGTGAAGCACATAGAGTATTTTAATAAATTCCAATTCATGTGTGTCTCTCTCAAAAGGTGTGTACAGAAAGGATGATTGTGGTAAACTAAAAATCAAAGACTCAAATCATACAAGATGCTCCATGCAAAACACATATCATGTGGTGAATAAAAATATAGCCTCAAGTAAAGTTACCGATAGAAGAAGACGAAAGAGGGGATGCCTTCCGGGGCATCCCCAAGCTTAGGCTTTTGGTTGTACTTGAATTTTACCTTGGGGTGCCTTGGGCATACCCAAGCCTAGGCTCTTGCCACTCCTTATTCCATAATCCATCAAATCTTTACCCAAAACTTGAAAACTTCACAACACAAAACTTAAACAGAAAATCTTATGAGCTCCGTTAGTATAAGAAAATAAACCACCACTTAAGGTACTGTAGTGAACTCACTCTTTATTTATTTTGGTGTTAAATCTACTGTATTCCAACTTCTCTATGGTTCATAACCTCCGATAGTAGCCATAGATTCATCAAAATTAGCAAACAACATGCGAAAAACAGAATCTGTCA